>NC_034186.2:75285337-75457115 GCF_002021735.2 Oncorhynchus kisutch
CCTCTCTTTCTCTCCTCTATCCTCCCTCTCCCTCTCTTTCTCTCATCTATCCTCTCCCTCTTTCTCTCCTCTATCCTCTCCCTCCCTCCCTCTCTTTCTCTCCTCTATCCTCTCCCTCCCTCCCTCTCTTTCTCTCCTCTATCCTCCCTCTCCCTCTCTTTCTCTCCCTCCCACTCTTTCTATCCTCTCCCTCCCTCTCTTTCTCTCCTCTATCCTCTCCCTCCCACTCTTTCTATCCTCTCCCTCCCTCTCTTTCTCTCCTCTATCCTCTCCCTCCCTCTCTTTCTCTCCTCTATCCTCCCTCCCTCTCTTTCTCTCCTCTATCCTCTCCCTCCCTCTCTTTCTCTCCTCTATCCTCTCCCTCCCTCTCTTTCTCTCCTCTATCCTCTCCTCCCCTCTTTCTCTCTCTATCCTCTCCCTCCCTCTCTTTCTCTCCTCTATCCTCTCCCTCCCTCTCTTTCTCTCCTCTATCCTCTCCCTCCCTCTCTTTCTCTCCTCTATCTTCTCCCTCCCTCTCTTTCTCTCCTCTATCCTCTCCCCTCCCTCTCTTTCTCTCCTCTATCCTCCCTCTCCCTCTCTTTCTCTCCTCTATCCTCCCTTTCTCTTTTTCTTCTCTACCTTTCTGTCTTCCTTTTGTACCCACATTCCTTTGCTCCTCTCTTTCTCTGTTCTGTCTTTCCTGCTCACTCGCTTGTTCTCTCATCTCTCATCTTATTATGGTTCAAGGTATGACCCAGGTGCAGACAGTGTTGAAGAAACAAAATTGTATTCTTTCAACAGGGCAAATGACAGGTCAAGGCAGGCAGGGGTCAATAATACAGAGAGGGTGTGTAAGGTACAGGACAGCAGGCGGGCTCAGGGTCAGGTCAGGCAGGGGTCAATAATACAGAGAGGGTGTAAGGTACAGGACAGCAGGCGGGCTCAGGGTCAGGTCAGCCAGAGGTCAGTAATCCAGAGTAGAGGCAAAGGTACAGGACAGCAGGCGGGCTCAGGGTCAGGTCAGCCAGAGGTCAGTATTCCAGAGTAGAGGCAAAGGTACAGGATGGCAGGCAGGCTCAGGGTCAGGTCAGCCAGAGGGCAGTAATCCAGAGTAGAGGCAAAGGTACAGGATGGCAGGCAGGCCTCAGGGTCAGGTCAGCCAGAGGGCAGTAATCCAGAGTAGAGGCAAAGGTAACAGGACAGCAGGCGGGCTCAGGGTCCAGGTCAGCCAGAGGTCAGTAATCCAGAGTAGAGGCAAAAGTGCAGGACGGTAGGCAGGCTCAGGGTCAGGTCAGGCAGGAAAGGTCGAAACCGGGAAACTAGAAAACAGGGACTATAGCAAGACAGGAGCAAGGGACAACGCTGGTAGGTTTAAACAGGCAAAACGAACTGGCACAGACAGACAGAAACAAGGTGTAAGTACCCAGGGGATAATGGGAAAGATGGGCGACATCTGGAGGAGGTGGAGACAAGCACAAGGACAGGTGAAACAGATCAGGGCGTGACACATCTCTCTTTTTCTCTTTCTCTGTTCTGTCTTTCCTGCTCATTCACTTGTTCTCTCATCTCTCTCTTTCTCTTCCCTCTCCTCTCCTTCTCCCACCTTTCTCTCCCCTCTTCTTTCTTCCTCCTCTCTCCCGCTCTCTCTGTAGTAGTCGAGGTCTGTGAAGCACTTTACGTAGTGTGGACGATGAGTCAAATCAAATCAACTTCTATTTGTCATGTGCGCCGAATACAACAGGTGTTGTACAGTGAAATGCTTACTTACAAGCCCTGAACCAACAGTTCAATTTTAAAGTAAAAAATAGGTATTAGGTAAACAATAGATAAGTAAAGAAATAGAAAATAAACCAGTAAAATGACAGTGAAAATAACAGTAGCGAGGTTGTATACAGGACAGGTGGTACCGGTACAGAATCAATGTGCGGGGGCACCAGTTAGTCAGGCTAATTGAGATAATATGTATGTGAATGTATAGTTAAAGTGACTATGTATAGATAATAAACAGAGAGTAGTAGCAGCGTGGGGGGACAATGCAAATATTCCGGGTAGCCATTTGATTACCTGTTCAGGATTCTTATGGCTTGGAGGTAAAAGCTGTTGAGAAGCCTTTTGGTCCTATACTTGGCGCTCCGGTACCACTTGCCATGCGGTAGCAGAGAGAACAGTCTGTGACTGGGGTGGCTGGGGTCTTTGACAATTTTAAGGCCTTCCTTTGACACCGCCTGGTATATAGGTATATGGGCCCCAATGATGTACTGGACCATACGCACTACCCTCTGTACACTACCCTCTGTACACTACCCTCTGTACACGACCCTCTGTACACGACCCTCTGTACACTACCCTCTGTACACTACCCTCTGTACACTACCCTCTGTACACTACCCTCTGTACACGACCCTCTGTACACTACCCTCTGCACACTACCCTCTGTACACTACCCTCTGTACACTACCCTCTGTACACGACCCTCTGTACACAACCCTCTGTACACTACCCTCTGTACACTACCCTCTGTACACTACCCCCTGTACACTACCCTCTGTACACTACCCTCTGTACACTACCCTCTGTACACTACCCTCTTGAAGTTCTCAACCTGCTCCACTTTCTTATCCGTATCTTTTTGAAACTGCACTGTTGGTTTGGGGCTCGTAAATAAGCATTTTACTGTAAGGTCTACACCTGTTGTATTTGGCGCATGTGACTAATGTCGTGTCTTTACTATCATTAACTGAAGACTGATAGTTTTTATCAAAGATTCTCTGTAATTATTATTACGCGATTAGACTGATTAATCATGTAACCGTAATTACTAGGAAGTCGGGGCACCAAGGAAAAATATTCAGATTACAAAGTTATCATTTCCTAAAATAACCTTTCTGATATTTTATCTGATCAATTAAGTCTTCGAATTAATTAATTATTTACTTTACCTCACGTTAGTCTCATTACAAACGTCGTAAATTGTTGGTTATCAGCACGAACCCAGTCTTCACTATGAGTCTCCATACATCAATTGTCTTAAATCATTTATTTATTACTAACTAAGTAATTCACAGAAATGCATAAACAAACAAACAAACAAGGTAAATGTGGTTACAAGAAATGAAATGAGAATGTGCCCTAGTGGGCTAAACCGGCATGGCGGCTTGTTAGACAAAAGGGGAAGTGGGGTCGACTGAGAAGACAACACACAGTTGATAATTATAACAATTGAAATGCTAATCCTTTGCACATGAACGCTCACTCATTCGGGAACAATTACAATCAATATATATATTTACGCTCAGTGTGTCGTTTTGATCGCTGGTGAAAAGTTGATTTATTTAGTAGAATTGTCCGTCTCTCTCTCTCTCTCTCTCTCTCTCTCTCTCTCTCTCTCTCTGTCGTGGTTATAGTGGAGAGTTCAGAGTGACATTCATTCGTTCCTCGCGTTCAATGATACCGAATTCCTAGCAGACTAGTAATTAATATCAGAGACTTTCTTATTCTGTCGGTGTCGATAGTCTAAGAGTTTAACCACGCGGTATGGTTAAAAGATTCAGCAATGGTCTACAACCTTTGCACTCCCGTGATTGAGAGAAAGTTGGTCTGCAACCTTTAGCCAATTGAGGTAAGCTCGGTCTGCTGATCGAAAACCGATCAAGTGGGAGTTTTATTCTGAAAGCAGAAAAGGGCTGTCCCAGGAAGCCTGACCATAACTGGGCTCAGGGGCGGTCCTCTGATTTAGTTAACTCCATCCAATCCCCTTTTTGAGTCTTCCTTCATTAAACAGTCCAAAATCATATTACACAATTTTACAAACAGTATCATACTCACTCATTCATCTTATACAACAATTAGATGTAAACCTCATATCTGAGGATAATATATAAACAGCGTTATGGTAATGTGTCCACACCGTCTCCCATGAGCTTCCCCAAGTTGTGATAAACGGACCAGTTCGTAGCTGGATTCTTCACCGATCTTTTATACTTTCTCCGAAACATGAAATTTGTTCGTACCTCAAGTTCTGTGAGGTGGAAGGAATTGCTTTGTTCTCTATAAAAATGTACTCTGCCTATACTGTGTGTCCATAAGGAGATCCACAGGAATTTACGACATCTCTCTGACCACAGCAACCTAGTTGAAGGAGGCAAGGGGGAGGCAAAGAGAGGAGGATGGGGCTTGCTATACCCAAAGAGGCCAACATCATGACATACCCTGGTGGTTTGGATCTTGTTTGTCCTGCAAGTTACAAATCAACATAAAATCATGAACACGTGATGTCCTGTTTGTAGATCATCATTGCAGTCCCCTCTGGTGGTTGAACTTGGTAGGCTTCTCTGAAAGTGGAGCAGTCCACCACAAGGATGTCAGTTGATGTCCGGTTGGTGATCGCCGTTGCGGTCCCTTCTAGTGATGTACCTGGGAAGGGCCAGGGGATGTCCTGGTTGGTGATCGCCGTTGCGGTCCCTTCTAGTGATGTACCTTGGTGCAAGCTGCAAAGTACCCCAGGGAGGGCCAGGGGATGTCCGGTTGGTGATCGCCGTTGCGGTCCCTTCTAGTGATGTACCTGGGAAGGGCCAGGGGATGTCCTGGTTGGTGATCGCCGTTGCGGTCCCTTCTAGTGATGTACCTGGGAAGGGCCAGGGGATGTCCTGGTTGGTGATCGCCGTTGCGGTCCCTTCTAGTGATGTACCTGGGAAGGGCCAGGGGATGTCCTGGTTGGTGATCGCCGTTGCGGTCCCTTCTAGTGATGTACCTGGGAAGGGCCAGGGGATGTCCTGGTTGGTGATCGCCGTTGCGGTCCCTTCTAGTGATGTACCTGGGAAGGGCCAGGGGATGTCCGGTTGGTGATCGCCGTTGCGGTCCCTTCTAGTGATGTACCTGGGAAGGGCCAGGGGATGTCCGGTTGGTGATCGCCGTTGCGGTCCCTTCTAGTGATGTACCTTGGTAGGTTCCCTGGAAGCTGCAAAGTACCCCAGGGAGTGCCAGGGGATGTCCTGGTTGGTGATCGCCGTTGCGGTCCCCCGCCCTCTGGTGGTTTACCTGGTAGGCTCTCTGACAGCGGGGCATGCCGCCACAAGGATGGGCCGTGGGTGTCCGGATTTGGGGTCGCCGTTCCGGACCCGTCATCTGGTCGTCGTCCAGACTGGAAGATCTGGGCAGTAACTTAGGCAGATGTTAACAACGCACACACACTCATGAAATATATATAATTACATTCATTCCCCAATGAGTGGCGTGTCACGGTGTCACTTCCTAAGTGTCAAAGGAACTGAACCGAAAAAGAATGAAAGCATAAACAAAAGATATACAAAATATATTTCTCACACAAAAATCATCTAATTGGACTGTATTCTATATATCATGGCATTGTCTCTAATGCCATATCTAGGGTTTTCCTACTTGGTGTGTTGCTTAGGCACTATCCTAAGTTGATAACTATATGATAAGTCTACAGCTGTAAGGCACTAGTTTTGGGCAGTCAACAGGGATGACCTATGGACTTCTGGGAAGAAAACTGGCGAGTGCTGTAGAGTCAAAGGCCTAGAAGTAAATGTTCAACTTTACTAAGGCTGGTATTTTGCTTGGACCCTTAAGTGATCCTAGCATAAATCCTAATTGGATGTTCCATTGTGCATGTGCGTTTATGCTTACACGAGCGCGCATGTCAAGGGAAGAAAACCAAGTATCCTGGCAGATTACAACTGGTTCAGAATGAGTCTGACGTAATCAGGTAATTTTCAGGTCAATGCCTGGAGGTCAGTCAGAATTGGTGTCGAGGGAGTCTGTAGTAGTTTTTACTACAAGTCACTGTGTCTTCCACTATTGTAGTGGCGATAGGTATGACGTCTATTTCATAGCTATGTTATCCACAGGAGGAGCTAACCTCACGACGGAAGTACTCTAAGTATTAGACCAGTCGTATGTGGTGTGATCGTGGTTAATGATTCTAATAATTTTCCTCCTGAATGAAGGATTCTATTTATTAGTGACATGTGATAACCATTAGAAGAGTGCACTGGAGATTCAAATCAAATCAAATCAAATTTTATTTGTCACATACACATGGTTAGCAGATGTTAATGTAGCTAGTGTAGTTAGTGTAGCGAAATGCTTGTGCTTCTAGTTCTGACAATGCAGTAATAACCAACAAGTAATCTAACTAACAATTCCAAAACTACTGTCTTATACACAGTGTAAGGGGATAAAGAATATGTACATAAGGATATATGAATGAGTGATGGTACAGAGCAGCATAGGCAAGATACAGTAGATGGTATCGAGTACAGTATATACATATGAGATGAGTATGTAAACAAAGTGGCATAGTTAAAGTGGCTAGTGATACATGTATTACATAAGGATGCAGTCGATGATATAGAGTACAGTATATACGTATGCATATGAGATTAATAATGTAGGGTAAGTAACATTATATAAGGTAGCATTGTTTAAAGTGGCTAGTGATATATTTACATCATTTCCCATCAATTCCCATTATTAAAGTGGCTGGAGTTGAGTCAGTGTCAGTGTCAGTGTGTTGGCAGCAGCCACTCAATGTTAGTGGTGGCTGTTTAACAGTCTGATGGCCTTGAGATAGAAGCTGTTTTTCAGTTTCTCGGTCCCAGCTTTGATGCACCTGTACTGACCTCGCCTTCTGGATGATAGCGGGGTGAACAGGCAGTGGCTCGGTGGTTGATGTCCTTGATGATCTTTATGGCCTTCCTGTAACCACGTGTTGCACTCTGAGTGGCTCCTATGTCGCTGTTGTCAAGGGTAATTTGATTGGTTAGATCTCTAACCTTCTTACTGATTGTAGCTAGACTGACTGTTGCTGGTATTGGTACTGGTGCTCAAAGGGACCAGTTATCCTACCGATTTATTCTGAAATATTATATTACCGGAACACATGATTGGAGCATTTTACTAGTTGTATTGCAGTTGAACCTACACATGGCAAGGAATGATTATTGTTGTAGGTGGACAAGTCCACTGGACTTCCTTTACGACCAGTGTGGTACACCTCAGTACTATCTTAGATGTGTTCTAAGATAATCCCCGTCTAGGGGCCTGTCTGCTCCTCACTGTTCTCATAGGGGAGTTTACAACTAGATTTGATTTATGCTCTGGCGGCCTCGTACGTTGTTGTCCGTAGTCTCGACCCCCCCCCCCCCCCCACCGGCCTCAATGAGGCTCATCATGGGTCTGGGCTACTATTCCCCACCTACTATTCCCCACCGGGTGGTGTTAGTGTCTGAGGCGCAAACGAAAAGGTCGGACCCTATGTACGAGTTGTCAGCGTCAGCATTGTTATGAGAATGGCTGTAACCTTTCAACCAAATCTCCTGGTGTTTGTGATTCAACACCCTCAGTGGCTGTCGAGGTCTGTCAGTCACCACCGCGTCCGCGTGTGGCAACCTCTTCAGTACCTGCGAACTGAGACGAGGATATCGGTCTGTGATATCGCAAAGTGTTTCACCAGTGAGAGTCATCGGGTCAGTTGCTGGACTGACGCCATTAGTATCATTGTAAGGGGTGACAGTCCCCCACAAAGTGGAAGGTGTATCATCGGAAGCAGAGTATACTCTGCGCATCAATGCTTTTCTTGCTGAGACGGCCGCAATGCTTGCCGAAGTGTCCGAAGGGCAAGAGGAGTTAATCTCAACTACCGTATTGCACGACTGCAAGGAGGAGGGAAGTTGCGTATTCACAGAGACAGCTGGCTCGAAATCATGAAAAGAATGGTCAATCAAGTTGGCTGATGGAATGTGTCGAGATATCGTAATATCTCCTTGGATCGGATTCTGCCCCAAGAGGTTTTTAAACATCTTTTTCCCAAGGGGTGCTTTCGACAGATACCCCTCGTGAATGACTGCGTTGCAGCTAGCGTTAGGGGAAAACAGTATGGTCAGTGGAGGAGGCACGGTGGCCTGTGACCATACCTGGTTGGTTTTCCAATCCATCAATGGGAGTAACCGATCCATCAAGTCTGCTCCAAGTAGCAGGGTTACAGTTTCATACACAGGGTGAACGAGCAATACGTCCTTGAAGTGTAGTTTCAGCATGACTCTCAATGTGAGAGGCGAGGTAGTCTGAGTGACCTCTCGAAATGTAGTGTCGCATCGTTCCACTTTTAACCAACGTTTAGTTGGCTTCAAAGCCATTTTGAGATTATCAAACAATGTTTGAGAGATGAGTGATATTGTCGCACCCGAATCAATTAGCTCATGACAAGTTAAGCAGTCCTACAGGACTGTTTCCAGGTATTGCCCTTTAGATTTGTGGTTAGTGAACATATTCCCCACAAAGTGTAGTGGTCGTTCGCAACAACGTGATGTGTCATTTCTGTTCAAGGTGGAAGCAGATAGACTTTTTCGATTTTGAGTGGGCTTGGCTTTAACGAAGCGTTTGACCTTTTTCTTCACAACCTTTGTATCAGAGTCTATAGACATTGCCCGGGGGCTTGTTTCTTGATCAAGCGGGCCCTGGAGAGGGTCTCGAGTGAGAGCGGGAGAAATTTTAATTTTAACGTCCTTGCTATGGGTGTTAATTCCTGCGGACCTGGTGTCCGGTAATTCCCCGTCTAGTCCTTGTGACAGTTCTTCCTGTAGAGGAACTTCTGGAGAACATTGGTCTACGTTTGCATCGTCCTTTGTTACCCTGGTGCTCTGACACTTTGTATGGGTTGGGTGCAGGAACGTAGTGAACAGGTCGATTGTAGCGGTAGTCATGTTGATGGCGACGTACTTTACAGGTATTTCGACCGCTGAGGTTATTGGAATCATGGTTTTGTGGTAGAAACTGTTGTTGTACGTCATCTCTCAACTCTCCAATACCTGGTAATGCACCCTCTAACTGGAGTGAGTGCTCCTGGTCAAACTTCACAAGCAAGTGGTCAGGGCTCTTAGCGTTGTGAACTTTTGATGCCTCAAAAGCTGTGCTTGCAAGCTCTCTGAGTTGTAAGATAGGCAAGCAAACGTGGGCGGCAGGGCCCAAGTAGGTAATGAAGTTTGACAGGAACATTTGTTTAAAAGGTAACAGGACTTCCATGCCTGTTTCAGTGAGTAGGCCAAAAGTAAGCTGAACGAAGCCTATGATAGTAAGCTTGTGGGTGTTCGTTCCGAGCTTGTTTGACGGTGCTAGCCAGTAAGCTATCGTGTTTGCGAGTCGCAGAACCACTGAATTCTAATTTCAAAGCTGTGGCAAGTTTAGCGTAGTCATTTAGCACGTGTTGCTGTTGTAGATGAATGAACCTTGTCACGTGTCTATTCGACGTTCGCTTCAACAGGTAAACCCTGTCAGAACCTGTAGCATTCGGGTAGCCATCCAACGCGTCCTCTATGTCAGCTAGGAACGTCTCAGTATCGTTTGGCTGACCTGGAACGGGGTCAAAGGTGGGGAAATTCTTGATGAGTTTGTCAAGGTATTCTGCGCCAAGCGGGCGGAAAGGGTTGGCTTCATCCTGTGGAGAGATTGTTGTTTGTTGGCCAAGAGGCGAATATTACTCAGTGCCGAATGGCCAAGAGGAGAAGACTGAGGGACACATGAGGGAGGCAATGTCTGAAACCTATCATCATACTCCTGTGAGTACAGGGCTCCGGTTTCTTGGATTCGTAGTCACCCTGTAGAGCGTGACCATTCTGGACTTCCTCCAGATGGTACCTAAGGGTGGTATTCTGCTGCATTGCAGAGTCCACTTGTGCGCTTAGAGTACTGATTTTGGACACGTGAGTGTCACATTTGCTCCTTCCGGGCTCAAACTTATCTGTCATGGCTTGCAGATAGAGGTCTTGAGTACGGAGCGAGAGATTCAGTGCTGAGATTTTCTCCACTTGCTTAGAAATCAATATTTCCATCTTCATCACCTGAGTTGTCTCATCATTCATTTGGTCAGCGACCTGAATGCGTTCTGCTGATTTGCTATCCAACTTTGTTATTGTGTTCATTAACTGATCGTATTTGGTCTGCAGCGTTTTGAGGAGAACTGTGTTACTCTGAGTAACATTCAACAAAATTGCATGTTATCAAGTTGAGCGCTCTTGTTTGTAGATAACTCTTCAGATTTATCTAGTCTGGCGTGAACATCATTGTATTTAGTTTAGGCTAAATCGAGTTGTTCCTGTAGCATATGATTTTGTTCCTGTAGAAGACGATTTTGTTGAAGAGCTTGTGCTTGTTCATCGTCATACGTTTTTGCAATTACATTTAATTGTTCAGTTTTTAAGCGCAGTTCCATAGCTAGCAGAATTTTTCCCTTTTCTGCATTTGTCATTGTTTTCCTGGTTCTCTCCACCTGTCCCTTTATGTCTCCCATTACCTGCTCATGCTTCAGCTGTGCACTGCGGTATTGGACAGATGCCATTCTTGGGTGGCAAGACATCAGGGCTAGACTGGAGAGAACCTTTATGAGGCTTGTGCCCGATGGTTGATTTTGGAAAGCGTTGTTGTCTGCTTTTCCACTAATGGCATAATTAGGGTTGGTATTGCTGCTGAGGTCAGAGATCAATCCATTTGCGGGTGGAGGTTCACTAATTAGCGGGCGAGTGGGGACTACCCCCTCTGATAGCTTGCACATTATTAGAACATTTTGAAAGGAAAAAATGTTTTTCCTAATTTTCCAAAGTTTGGTTTTGGAATATATTGGGAGCTGCAAAGACGCTTTTAATCTATTTATAGATTAATGAACCATAAGTAATGAACCATAAGTACTGTGGAAGTTGGACATGAATGAATTTGCAAAAGCAAATTGAATTAATCAATGATAATGATTA
This sequence comes from Oncorhynchus kisutch, assembly GCF_002021735.2. Lineage (NCBI taxonomy): Eukaryota > Metazoa > Chordata > Actinopteri > Salmoniformes > Salmonidae > Oncorhynchus > Oncorhynchus kisutch. The sequence continues at coordinate 75,296,083 of NC_034186.2, forward strand.
ATCATACCTGGATAGGCTATCTGGGAATTCAACTTTAAATTCACCTTGGAAGTTGGTTCATCTAGGTTACTATTGCAAAGCTTAAAGTGTCTCATTTAACTGGAAGAACCTAGAAAGGTATGTTTGACAATTAAAATAAATTAATTGAATGAGACGATAATACCCAAGCAATTGAAATTGCTGGATTATCATAAAGATAATGTTAGGTACATTTACCACTATGGTATACTTTCCCCTCAGGCCACTGATTGATTGTGCAGAAGCAGATTTTACTGATTGATCCAATTTAATGAATAATCAAACCTGTATAGGTTTAAATAAATAAATTGAATGAGACCCAAGCAATTGAGATTGCTGGATTATTTTAACGTGATCCACATTTGGATTTCCAACCCTTCGTTTCAGAGATTCACCACCACAGGAATTGCTTTGTTCCTCAGGAATTTACGACGTCTCTCTGACCACAGCAACCTAGTTGAAGGAGGCAAGGGGGAGGCAGGGAGAGGGGGATGGGGCTTGCTATACCCAAAGAGGCCAACATCATGACACTAATAAAATTTGATTTGATTTTGATTTACAGCCCCGTCGATGAGAATGGGGGCCTGCTCGGTCCTCCTTTTCTTGTAGTCCACAATCATCTCCTTTGTCTTGATTAAGTTGAGGGATAGATTGTTATTCTGGCATCACCCGGCCAGGTCTCTGACCTCCTCCCTATAGGCTGTCTCGTCATTGTTGGTCACCAGGCCTACCACTGTTGTGTCGTCTGCAAACTTAATGATGGTGTTGGAGTTGTGCCTGGCCATGCAGTCGTAGGTGAACAGGGTGTACAGGAGGGGACTGAGCACGCACCCATGAGGGACTCCAGTGTTGAGGATCAGCGTGGCAGATGTGTTGCTACCTACCCTCACCACCTGGGGGCGTGAGTGCTACAGGTCTGTAGTCATTTAGGCAGGTCACCTTAGTGCTCTTGGGCACAGGGACTATGGTGGTCTGCTTGAAACATGTTGGTATTACAGACTCAATCAGGGACATGTTGAAAATGTCAGTGAGACATCTGCCAGTTGGTCAGCACATTCCCAGAGCACACTTCCTGGTAATCCGTCTGGCCCAGTGGCCTTGTGAATGTTGACCTGTTTAAAGGTCTTACTCACGTCGGCTATGGAGAGCATGATCACACAGTCGCCCGGAACAGCTGATGCTCTCATGCATGCCTCAGTGTTGCTTGCCTCGAAGCGTGCATAGAAGTGATTTAGCTCGTCTGGTAGGCTCGTGACACTGGGCAGCTCGCGGCTGTGCTTCCCTTTGTAGTCTGTAATAGTTTGCAGGCCCTGCCACATCTGACGAGCGTCGGAGCCGGTGTAGTATGATTCAATCTTAGTCCTGTATTGGCACTTAGCTTGTTTGATGGTTCGTCTGAGGGTATAGCAGGATTTCTTATAACCTTCCGGGTTAGAGTCCCGCACCTTGAAAGCGGCAGCTTTAACCTTTAGCTCAGTGAGAATGTTGCCTGTAATCCATGGCTTCTGGTTGGGGTATGTACGTACAGTCACTGCGGGGACGATGTCCTCGATGCACTTATTGATAAAGCCAGTGACTGATGTGGTGTTCTCCTCAAGGCCATCGGAAGAATCCCATAACATATTCCAGTCTGTGCTAGCAAAACTGTCCTGTAGTTCAGCATCTGCTTCATTTGACCACTTTCTTTTATAGACTGAGTCACTGGTGCTTCCTGCTTTAATTTTAGCTGGTAAGCCGGAATCAGGAGTATAGAATTGTGGTCAGATTTGTCAAATGGAGGGCGAGGGAGAGCTTTGTACGTGTCTCTGTGTGTGGAATAAAGGTGATCTAGAATTTTTTCCCCTCTGGTTGCGCATTTAACATGCTGATAGAAATTAGGTCAAATGGATTTAAGTTTCCCTGCATAAAAGTCCCAGGCCACTAGGAACGCTGCCTCTGGGTGAGCGGTTTCCTGTTTGCTTATTTCCTGATACAGCTGACTGAGTGAGGTCTTAGTGCCTGTCTGTGGTGGTACATAAACAGCCACGAAAAAAATTGATGAAAACTCTCTTGGCAAATAGTGTGGTCTACAGCTTGTCATGAGATACTCTACTTCAGGCCATGATGTTTCAGATCCAACTCTAGAACAATATTTGTGTTTTATTGTGGTTTGGTTCAGGGCAACGGAACGAGAATGTACATGTAAGCAGTTTGGGTCTTGAACCAGTATGTGCTGTTTTAACATACTGACAACAGCACTGTGATATTTACCTAATAAAGTTCTTTATATCTGTCTTTGTCCAGTACGGAGGCATTCAGCCCTGAACGGGGGGCGAGGGAGGGGGCCACCAAGGTCATGATCGTGGTGACAGACGGAGAGTCACATGATGGGGAGGAGCTACCGGACGCTCTGGAGGAGTGTGAGAAGAGAAACATCACCAGATATGCCATCGCTGTGAGTACACACACACACACACACACACACACACATACACACACACACAGAGAGAGAGAGAGACGCATGCACGCACACACACACACTGTTCCATAGAGCACATGAATGCAACATGCCTGCTACACCACAAACTCGCTAACCAATATGGCAGACAGTCTCACCAACCAACCCCACTCCTGAAATAGCTGTATTGAAACAGCTTTTCCACCGTACCACCTCACATACCCTGCATAACGTGAGAGCTAGCCATCCTGCCCATTCAGCCTCAAACTGGCCTGAAATAATGCCTGTGGTTTTTAAAATAGCCCCAGCAAATGACTAACTGAACCCTTCTGGCTCCTTAAAATAACCCAGTGGGTAACAACAGCTATGTCTTCCTGCCCCACCCCACCCCCCTAACACACACACACACAGACACACACATGCACACCCACCATCAGTGTCTCGAGTGATGTGGTTTTGGTGGTGTGGTAGAACAGACTCCAGTGGCTGAGTAGTCGGAGACTCTTCCCCAGCCCACAATATAAACACTGTGACCTGCAGGGCCACAGTCACCAGAGGAACCACAATATAAACACTGTGACCTGCAGAGCCACTGTCACCAGAGGAACCACAATATAAACACTGGGACCTGCAGAGCCACAGTCACCAGAAGAACCACAATATAAACTCTGGGACCTGCAGGGCCACTGTCACCAGAGGAACCACAATATAAACACTGGGACCTGCAGGGCCACTGTCACCAGAGGAACCACAATATAAAGACTGTGACCTGCAGGGCCACTGTCACCAGAGGAACCACAATATAAACACTGGGACCTGCAGGGCCACTGTCACCAGAAGAACCACAATATAAACACTGGGACCTGCAGGGCCACTGTCACCAGAGGAACCACAATATAAAGACTGTGACCTGCAGGGCCACTGTCACCAGAGGAACCACAATATAAACACTGGGACCTGCAGGGCCACTGTCACCAGAAGAACCACAATATAAACACGGGGACCTGCAGAGCCACAGTCACCAGAGGAACCACAATATAAACACTGGGACCTGCAGGGCCACTGTCACCAGAGGAACCACAATATAAACACTGTGACCTGCAGGGCCACTGTCACCAGAGGAACCACAATATAAACACTGGGACCTGCAGAGCCACTGTCACCAGAGGAACCACAATATAAACACTGGGACCTGCAGAGCCACAGTCACCAGAAGAACCACAATATAAACTCTGGGACCTGCAGGGCCACTGTCACCAGAGGAACCACAATATAAACACTGGGACCTGCAGGGCCACTGTCACCAGAGGAACCACAATATAAAGACTGTGACCTGCAGGGCCACTGTCACCAGAGGAACCACAATATAAACACTGGGACCTGCAGGGCCACTGTCACCAGAAGAACCACAATATAAACACTGGGACCTGCAGAGCCACAGTCACCAGAGGAACCACAATATAAACACTGGGACCTGCAGGGCCACTGTCACCAGAGGAACCACAATATAAACACTGGGACCTGCAGGTCCACTGTCACCAGAGGAACCACAATATAAACACTGGGACCTGCAGAGCCACAGTCACCAGAGGAACCACAATATAAACACTGGGACCTGCAGTGCCACTGTCAGAGAGAGAGAGAGAGAGAGAGACTGGGGGGACAGAGAGAAAGAGAGACAGGTGGACTGAGAGAGAGCAGACTGGGGGGACTGAGAGAGAGAGAGAGAGAGAGAGAGAGACGGGTGGACTGAGAGAGAGAGAGAGACGGGGGGACTGAGAGAGAGACGGGGGGACAGAGAGAGAGAGACAGGTGGACTGAGAGAGAGAGAGAGAGAGAGAGAGAGGGAGACAGGTGGACTGAGAGAGAGAGAGAGAGAGAGAGAGAGAGAGAGAGACAGGTGGACTGAGAGAGAGAGAGAGAGAGAGAGAGAGAGAGAGAGAGAGAGAGAGAGAGAGAGAGAGAGACGGGTAGACTGAGAGAGACAGAAATACCACAGTCTGCCATCACAGCAGCAATATTTGTGACCTGTTGCCACAAGAAAAGGGCAACCAGTGAAGAACAAACACCCTTGTAAATACAACCCATATTTATGCTTATTTATTTGCCTTGACCATTTGTACATTGTTACAACACTGTATATATAATATGATATTTGTAATGTCTTTATTGTTTTGAAACTTCTGTATGTATAATGTTTACTGTTCATTTTTATTGTTTATTTCACTTTTGTATATTATCTACCTCACTTGCTTTGGCAATGTTAACGTATGTTTCCCATGCCAATAAAGCCCCTTGAATTTAATTGAATTGAGAGTGAGAGAGTGAGAGAGTGAGAGAGTGAGAGACGGAGACTTCCACAAAGCTGTGAACAATCTGAGGGACAAGGCAAGAAGGGCCATAAAATGTAACATACTAATTAGGATCTGGCTAAAAATACTTGAATCATTTACAGGACCCATTGCCCTTTATGGTTGTGAGGTCTGGGGTCCGGTCACCAACCAAGAATTCACAAAATGGGACAAACACCAAATTGAGACTCATGCAGAATTCTGCAAAAATATATTTTGTGTACAACCTAAAACACCAAATAATGCATGCAGAGCAGAATTAGTCCGATACCCACTAATTATCCAAATCCAGAAAAGAGCTGTTAAATTCTATAACTACCTAAAAGGAAGCGATTCCCAAACCATCGATAACAAAGCCATCACCTACAGAGAAATTAACCTGGAGAAGAGTCCCCTAAGCAAGCTGGTCCTGGGTCCTGGGTTCTGTTCACAAACACAAACACACCCCACAGAGCACCAGGACAGCAACACAATTAGACCCAACCAAATCATGAGAAAACAAATAGATAATTACTTTACACATTGGAAAGAATTTACAAAAAAACTAGAATGCTATTTGAGTACACAGTGGCAGAATACCTGACTACTGTGACTGACCCAAACTTAAGGAAAGCTTTGACTATGTCCAGACTCAGTGAGCATAGCATTTAGACAAACTCTCATATATGTTTGGTGAAATACCACAGTGTGCATCACAGTAGCAAGATTTGTGACCTGTTGCCACAAGAAAAGGGCAACCAGTGAAGAACAAACACCATTGTAAATACAACCCATATTTATGCTTATTTATTTTCTCTGTAAACATATGTTTCGCACACCAATAAAACCCCTTAAATTAAATGGAATTGAAGAGAGAGCGAGAGAGAGAGAGAGAGAGAGAGCAAGAGAGAGAGAGAGAGAGCGAGAGAGAGAGAGAGAGAGCGAGAGAGAGAGAGAGAGAGAGAGCAAGAGAGAGAGAGAGAGAGAGAGAGAGAGAGCGAGAGAGAGCGAGAGAGAGAGAGAGAGAGAGAGAGAGAGAGCGAGAGAGAGAGAGAGAGCAAGAGAGAGAGAGAGAGAGAGAGAGAGAGAGCGAGAGAGAGCGAGAGAGAGAGAGAGAGAGAGAGCAAGAGAGAGAGAGAGAGAGAGCGAGAGAGCGAGAGAGCGAGAGAGAGAGAGAGCGAGAGAGAGAGAGAGAGAGAGAGAGAGAGAGCAAGAGAGAGAGAGAGAGAGAGAGAGAGAGAGAGAGAGAGAGCGAGAGAGAGAGAGAGAGAGAGAGAGAGAGAGAGAGAGAGAGCAAGAGAGAGAGAGAGAGAGAGAGAGAGCGAGAGAGAGAGAGAGAGAGAGAGAGAGAGAGGAGAGAGAGAGAGGCAGAGAGAGAGAGAGAGCGAGAGAACGAGAGAGAGAGAGAGCGAGAGAGAGAGAGAGAGAGAGAGAGAGCAAGAGAGAGAGAGAGAGAGCGAGAGAGCGAGAGAGAGAGAGAGAGAGAGAGAATCTCCAGGGTCTTGATGCTGAAACGTGGTTTCACTGTGACGGCTGCAATGTTTTGATGTGTTGCTCTCTGTCCTGCTGCCAGTGTGTGTAGGACAGAAAACAGCCCTTTGGGGAGAGCAGAGCAACAAGCTCTCTAAAATAACAGCCTGAGTCGTGTTTTATACATCAGCCTGCCTGCCTGCCGACTCACACAGAATTTATAGTCAACAAGAGGAGGGGTCAAAGGGTGTGTGTTTGTCTGTTTGCGAGTTTGTTTGTGTGCATGTGCCTGTGCAACTGTGTGTATACATGTGCATATACATTTGCAGTAGCTATAACTTCACTGTATGTTTTGAATAGTTAACAAGCTACCCCCCGCTGTCTGTATTTCTGTCCTCCCTCTCCGTTCGTGACTCTGAGGACAACCAGCAGCAGCTGGCAAGACCAACGGAATTTCTCTGCTTCTATAATATCTCCATGTATACATTTATAGTGTAGGATTCCTTCACATTAAACCCTCCCTCCACCTCCCTCCCTCCCTCCCTCCCTCCCTCCCTCCCTCCCTCCCTCCCTCCCTCCCTCCCTCCCTCCCTCCCTCCCTCCCTCCCTCCCTCCCTCCCTCCCTCCCTCCCTCCTCCCTCCCTCCCTCCCTCCCTCCCTCCATCCATCCCCCATCCCTCCCTCCTTCCCTCTCTCCCTCCCTCTCTTCATCCATCCCTCGATCCCTCCCTCCCTTCCTCCTTCCCTCTCTCCCTCCCTCCCTTCATCCATCCATCCCCATCCCTCTCTCCCTCTCTCCCTCTCTCCCTCCCTTCATCCATCCCTCCCTCCCTTCATCCATCCATCCCTCCCTCCATCCCTCCCTTCCTCCTTCCCTCTCTCCCTCCCTCCCTCCCTTCATCCTCCATCCCTCCCTTCCTCCATCCCTCCCTCCCTTCCTCCTTCCTTCCTTTCTTCTCTCTCTTCCTCCCTCCCTTCCTCTATCTCTCCCCCCTCCATTCCTCCCTCCCTCCCTCCCCTTTGAAAACAGAGAATTTCCTTATTTAAGATGGCAGCCAGAGTGACAGGGAAGGATTGTTGGGATTGGGTTTCTGGGGAGGAATGTGCTCCTTACTGCAGTGTTTAGGCTATTCTGTATTACAGACGACTAACTGTAGCTGTTACTATAGCCTCCTCACACGAGAGAACCTTACCACACCAGTCACTCTCTCCCCCTGTCTGGACCAATTCTTTCATTTCACGGTTTGCTAGAGCAGTATTTCCCAAACATTTTAGCTGACTCCATTTTTAGACAACCCCTTAGTTAGAACCCTACGTACATGATCTGTTTTTTGTCTTTTAAGGGTTGTCTCTCTGTGGTTGTCATTGATTCAGGTTATGTCCTCTACTGTACTGTACGGGGTTGGTGTTGGCAGCTCTCTCTCTGTCCTCTCAGATTGTCCTGACTCAGTAATATCTCTCCCTCTATATAAATGTTCTCTGTCCCTGTGAAACATGGAGGAGTTATTGGCAGAAGACGTAGAGAATATGTCTGTTAATGTTATCTCTCACTCTACCTTTCACTTTTTCTGTCCCTTACATTTAACCCCTTCTTTCTCTCCCTTTTGTTTTTCTACCCTTCACTTTAACCCCTTTCTCCCTCCCGCTTTATCTCTCCCCCCTCTCTTTCCTCATCCCTCTCTCTCTCCTCGCCCTTTATCTCTCCCCCCCGCTTTCCTCATCCCTTTCTTTCTCCCTCCCGCTTTATCTCTCCCCCCTCTCTTTCCTCATCCCTCTCTCTCTCCTCGCCCTTTATCTCTCCCCCCTCGCTTTCCTCATCCCTTTCTTTCTCCCTCCCCCTTTATCTCTCCCCCCTCTCTTTCCTCATCCCTTTCTCTCTCCCTCCCCCTTTATCTCTCCCCCTCTCTTTCCTCATCCCTCTCTCTCTCCCTCCCCCTTTATCTCTCCCCCTCTCTTTCCTCATCCCTCTCTCTCTCCCTCGCCCTTTATCTCTCCCCCCTCGCTTTCCTCATCCCTTTCTCTCTCCCTCCCCCTTTATCTCTCCCCCTCTCTTTCCTCATACCTCTCTCTCTCCCTCACCCTTTATCTCTCCCCCTCTCTTTCCTCATCCCTTTCTCTCTCCCTCACCCTTTATCTCTCCCCCTCTCTTTCCTCATCCCTTTCTCTCTCCCTCACCCTTTATCTCTCCCCCTCTCTTTCCTCATCCCTTTCTCTCTCCCTCACCCTTTATCTCTCCCCCTCTCTTTCCTCATCCCTTTCTCTCTCCCTCACCCTTTATCTCTCCCCGTCTCTTTCCTCATCCCTCTCTCTTTCCCTCTCTCTCCCCCCTCTCTTTCCTCATCCCTTTCTCTCTCCCTCCAGGTATTGGGTCACTACATCCGCAGGCAGCAGGACCCAGAGACGTTTATCAGTGAGATCAAGTACATTGCCAGCGACCCTGACGACAAATACTTCTTCAACGTGACTGACGAGGCGGCACTCAACGACATCGTAGATGCACTAGGAGACCGCATCTTCACTCTAGAGGGTGAGATGGAGAGAGGAAGAGGAAGGGGGAGGGAGGGAGGTGAAAGTGCTGGAAAGAGGAAGGAGGGGAACGGGTGTCCGTGTTCTGGAGACACGGAGGAACTGCTTTCTTATTTAGCCAGGGAGAATGTTAAAAGAGAGAGGGATGTTACTCTCTTTCAATTGAGAAAGAGGCAAAAAGGGGGGAATGGTGTCACATTTAATCCCAGAAGGAATGAAAGAGGAAGGGATGGATAGATGCCACTACCTTGAAAAGGAAAGAAGGGCGCGAGCAGCTATCACAACACTTACAGGAACAAGGGAGGAAATTATGCCACCCTGAAGTCTGTAGGGAGCGAGGGAGGAAGGGAGTGGAGGATATGAGAGGAGGATGAGGGAGGTAGATTCTGTATACCACCTGGGTTCTTGAGTGAGGAGGGAGAGAGAGGGCACTAACCTGTGGCATCTAGATAGTGGCAGATTGGGGAGGGGAAGGAAGGGAGGGAATGTATGGAGTAAAGGTGAAAGGGAGATAGAAGTAAAATAACAGTATTTGAATTGAGAGTGAGTATTCATGTGTCAGAGTGGGCAGCACAGGATGCCACATTTAGTCCCATCACAGTATTCATGTGTCAGAGTGGGTGTTTAGTCCCTTCACGGTATTCATGTGTCAGAGTGGGCAGCACAGGATGCCACGTTTAGTCTCCTCACGGTATTCATGTGTCAGAGTGGGCAGCACAGGATGCCACGTTTAGTCTCCTCACGGTATTCATGTGTCAGAGTGGGCAGCACAGGATGCCACGTTTAGTCTCCTCACGGTATTCATGTGTCAGAGTGGGCAGCACAGGATGCCACGTTTAGTCTCCTCACGGTATTCATGTGTCAGAGTGGGCAGCACAGGATGCCACCTTTAGTTTCATCACGGTATTCATGTGTCAGAGTGGGCAGCACAGGATGCCATGTTTAGTCTCATCACGGTATTCATGTGTCAGCCACCTGACACTGGCAGAACAAACATTAACCAAACATTCAACTAAACTTCCTCTGAGAGTTAGGTTTTTAATTTTTTTTAATTTATCCGTTATTTTACCAGGTAAGTTGACTGAGAACACGTTCCCATTTACAGCAACGACCTGGGGAATAGTTACAGGGGAGAGGAGGGGGATGAATGAGCCAATTGTAAACTGGGGATTATTAGGTGACCGTGATGGTTTGAGGGCCAGATTGGGAATTTAGCCAGGACACCGGGGTTAACACCCCTACTCTTACGATAAGTGCCATGGGATCTTTAATGACCTCAGAGAGTCAGGACACCCGTTTAACGTCCCATCCGAAAGACGGCACCCGTCACAGGGCAGTGTCCCCAATCACTGCCCTGGGGTATTGGGATATTTTTTTTTAGACCAGAGGAAAGAGTGCCTCCTACTGGCCCTCCAACAGCACAGGGTAAACCTGTTCCGCTTTCACCTCAGCAGAGGTCCCATTAGCCCCTCACGCAGTCACTGAACCCGCACACCACACAGATATGTGGTTGGGCACAGAAACATGAGAGGGTGAGACTCATGACTTTAATAAAATAATTTTTGAATGACATGACACGAAATAATAGCAGAGAGATCTGCTCTAGATTTTTGTGTTGGATACTACAGAAAATGTGCTAGAAAGGTTTGTTAAACGTTGTTTTGATGTTTCTGTTTCGTCACAGGGACGCTGGGGTACAACGAGAGCTCCTTCAAGTTTGAGATGTCCCAGATTGGCTTCTCCACACACGTTCTGGATGTGAGTCCACCATGTGTGTGTGTGCGTAGTGTGCAAGCATGCGAGCGCGCGCGCCATGTCATTGTTTTTTATTTATTTTTTTATTTCACCTTTATTTAACCAGGTAGGCTAGTTGAGAACAAGTTCTCATTTGCAACTGCGACCTGGCCAAGATAAAGCATAGCAGTGTGAGCATACAACAAAGAGTTACACATGGAGTAAACAATTAACAAGTCAATAACACAGTAGAAAACGAAGGGGGGGTCTATATACAATGTGTGCAAAAGGCATGAGGAGGTAGGCAAATAATTACAATTTTGCAGATTAACACTGGAGTGATAAAAGATCAGATGGTCATGTACAGGTAGAGATATTGGTGTGCAGAAGAGCAGAAAAGTAAATAAATAAAAACAGTACGGGGATGAGGTAGGTGAAAAGGGTGGGCTATTTACCAATAGACTATGTACAGCTGCAGCGATCGGTTAGCTGCTCAGATAGCTGATGTTTGAAGTTGGTGAGGGAGATGAAAGTCTCCAACTTCAGCGATTTTTGCAATTCGTTCCAGTCACAGGCAGCAGAGTACTGGAACGAAAGGCGGCCAAATGAGGTGTTGGCTTTAGGGATGATCAGTGAGATACACCTGCTGGAGCGCGTGCTACGGATGGGTGTTGCCATCGTGACCAGTGAGCTGAGATAAGGCGGAGCTTTACCTAGCATAGACTTGTAGATGACCTGGAGCCAGTGGGTCTGGCGACGAATATGTAGCGAGGGCCAGCCGACTAGAGCATACAAGTCGCAGTGGTGGGTAGTATAAGGTGCTTTAGTGACAAAACGGATGGCACTGTGATAGACTGCATCCAGTTTGCTGAGTAGAGTGTTGGAAGCCATTTTGTAGATGACATCGCCGAAGTCGAGGATCGGTAGGATAGTCAGTTTTACTAGGGTAAGCTTGGCGGCTTGAGTGAAGGAGGCTTTGTTGCGGAATAGAAAGCCGACTCTTGATTTGATTTTCGATTGGAGATGTTTGATATGAGTCTGGAAGGAGAGTTTGCAGTCTAGCCAGACACCTAGGTACTTATAGACGTCCACATATTCTAGGTCGGAACCATCCAGGGTGGTGATGCTAGTCGGGCATGCAGGTGCAGGCAGCGACCGGTTGAAAAGCATGCATTTGGTTTTACTAGCGTTTAAGAGCAGTTGGAGGCCACGGAAGGAGTGTTGTATGGCATTGAAGCTTGTTTGGAGGTTAGATAGCACAGTGTCCAAAGACGGGCCGAAAGTATATAGAATGGTGTCGTCTGCGTAGAGGTGGATCAGGGAATCGCCCGCAGCAAGAGCAACATCATTGATATACACAGAGAAAAGAGTCGGCCCGAGAATTGAACCCTGTGGCACCCCCATAGAGACTGCCAGAGGACCGGACAGCATGCCCTCCGATTTGACACACTGAACTCTGTCTGCAAAGTAATTGGTGAACCAGGCAAGGCAGTCATCCGAAAAACCGAGGCTACTGAGTCTGCCGATAAGAATATGGTGATTGACAGAGTCGAAAGCCTTGGCGAGGTCGATGAAGACGGCTGCACAGTACTGTCTTTTATCGATGGCGGTTATGATGTCGTTTAGTACCTTGAGTGTGGCTGAGGTGCACCCATGACCGGCTCGGAAACCAGATTGCACAGCGGAGAAGGTACGGTGGGATTCGAGATGGTCAGTGACCTGTTTGTTGACTTGGCTTTCGAAGACCTTAGATAGGCAGGGCAGGATGGATATAGGTCTGTAACAGTTTGGGTCCAGGGTGTCTCCCCCTTTGAAGAGGGGGATGACTGCGGCAGCTTTCCAATCCTTGGGGATCTCAGACGAGATGAAAGAGAGGTTGAACAGGCTGGTAATAGGGGTTGCGACAATGGTGGCAGATAGTTTCAGAAATAGAGGGTCCAGATTGTCAAGCCCAGCTGATTTGTACGGGTCCAGGTTTTGCAGCTCTTTCAGAACATCTGCTATCTGGATTTGGGTAAAGGAGAACCTGGAGAGGCTTGGGCGAGGAGCTGCGGGGGGGGCGGAGCTGTTGGCCGAGGTTGAAGTAGCCAGGCGGAAGGCATGGCCAGCTGTTGAGAAATGCTTATTGAAGTTTTCGATAATCATGGATTTATCAGTGGTGACCGTGTTACCTAGCCTCAGTGCAGTGGGCAGCTGGGAGGAGGTGCTCTTGTTCTCCATGGACTTCACAGTGTCCCAGAACTTTTTGGAGTTGGAGCTACAGGATGCAAACTTCTGCCTGAAGAAGCTGGCCTTAGCTTTCCTGACTGACTGCGTGTATTGGTTCCGGACTTCCCTGAACAGTTGCATATCACGGGGACTATTCGATGCTATTGCAGTCCGCCACAGGATGTTTTTGTGCTGGTCGAGGGCAGTCAGGTCTGGGGTGAACCAAGGGCTGTATCTGTTCTTAGTTCTGCATTTTTTGAACGGAGCATGCTTATCTAAAATGGTGAGGAAGTTACTTTTAAAGAATGACCAGGCATCCTCAACTGACGGGATGAGGTCAATGTCCTTCCAGGATACCCGGGCCAGGTCGATTAGAAAGGCCTGCTCACAGAAGTGTTTTAGGGAGCGTTTGACAGTGATGAGGGGTGGTCGTATGACTGCGGCTCCGTAGCGGATACAGGCAATGAGGCAGTGATCGCTGAGATCCTGGTTGAAGACAGCGGAGGTGTATTTGGAGGGCCAGTTGGTCAGGATGACGTCTATGAGGGTGCCCTTGTTTACAGAGTTAGGGTTGTACCTGGTGGGTTCCTTGATGATTTGTGTGAGATTGAGGGCATCTAGCTTAGATTGTAGGACTGGCGGGGTGTTAAGCATATCCCAGTTTAGGTCACCTAACAGAACAAACTCTGAAGCTAGATGGGGGGCGATCAATTCACAAATGGTGTCCAGGGCACAGCTGGGAGCTGAGGGGGGTCGGTAGCAGGCGGCAACCGTGAGAGACTTATTTCTGGAGAGAGTAATTTTCAAAATTAGTAGTTCGAACTGTTTGGGTATGGACCTGGAAAGTATGACATTACTTTGCAGGCCATCTCTGCAGTAAACTGCAACTCCTCCCCCTTTGGCAGTTCTATCTTGACGGAAGATGTTATAGTTGGGTATGGAAATCTCTGAATTTTTGGTGGCCTTCCTGAGCCAGGATTCAGACACAGCAAGGACATCAGGGTTAGCAGAGTGTGCTAAAGCAGTGAGTAAGACAAACTTAGGGAGGAGGCTTCTGATGTTGACATGCATGAAACCAAGGCTTTTTCGAACACAGAAGTCAACAAATGAGGGTGCCTGGGGACATGCAGGGCCTGGGTTTACCTCCACATCACCCGCGGAACAGAGAAGGAGTAGTATGAGGGTGCGGCTAAAGGCTATCAAAACTGGTCGCCTAGAGCGTTGGGGACAGAGAATAAGAGGAGCAGGTTTCTGGGCATGGTAGAATATATTCAGGGCATAATGCGCAGACAGGGGTATGGTGGGGTGCGGGTACAGCGGAGGTAAGCCCAGGCACTGGGTGATGATGAGAGAGGTTGTATCTCTGGACATGCTGGTAGTAATGGGTGAGGTCACCGCATGTGTGGGAGGTGGGACAAAGGAGTTATCAGGGGTATGAAGAGTGGAACTAGGGGCTCCATTGTGAACTAAAACAATGATAACTAACCTGAACAACAGTATACAAGGCATATTGACATTTGAGAGAGACATACAGCGAGGCATACAGTAATCACAGGTGTTGAATTGGGAAAGCTAGCTAAAACAGTAGGTGAGACAACAGCTAATCAGCTAGCACAACAACAGCAGGTAAAATGGCGTAGACTAGGCAACGGGGCCAACAGATAAAACAAACAAGCAGAATGGAGTACCGTGATTTATGGACAGTCCAGCGTGCATCAGCTATGTAGCCAAGAGATCAGTGTCCAGGGGGCAGCGGTGGATGGGGAAGGGAAGCTGGACTGGCGAGTGTTATCCAGGTTTAAAAAACGAACAATGACTAAATAGCTTGTAGCTAGTTAGCTGGTTAGCTTCTGGAGGTTCTTGAGTGTGTTCTAAAAATAAATAAAAAATAATAGCGATTCCGTATCACATTGGGTGAGGCAGGTTTCCGGAAGGTATAAACAAATTAAAAGTCAGAAGAGATAGAAAGTAAATATGGGTCCGGTGGGCGTTTGGGACGCGGCGATTCAGGCGGTTAGCAGGCCTGTGCTAACAAGCTAACAGTTTGTAGGCCCGGGCTAGACAAGGTAGCAGTTAGCGGACCGGAGCTGGACAAGCTAGCAGTTAGCAGGCCGAATTAGCAAGCAGGGAGATAGCGAGGGCTAGAGAGTTAGCCTTTGGGGGACGTCGCGATGGGGTGAGTCTGTTTATTCCTCTTCATGCGGTGACATCGATAGACCAGTCGTGGGCCCGGGTATTGTAGCTCAGGAGTATGCTACGGTGGTAGCGCAGGCCGGGCTAGCTTCAAGCTAAGTGGGTGGAAACGCTAGCCAGGGGTAATCATCCAGGGTTGCAGTTTAGCTAGATAGCTAGTTGTGAAGATCCAGCGTATTTGGAAGCTTAGGTTTAGCAAAATGTTTTTAAAGGGATAGCTATGTAAAAAACGAAAAATATGTAAAAAAACGAAAAAGAAACAAAATATAAACAAAATATACAGGGACACGACACGACAGGACGACTTACTGCTACGCCATCTTGGATATTCATTGTCTTGCATTTCTGATCTGTCATTGTACTGTATGTTTATTCCCCCTCTCCCATGCGTGTGTTTCAGGATGGCATCCTGTTTGGGATGGTGGGGGCGTATGACTGGGACGGAGGGGTGCTGAAGGAGGGTGCTAAGGGCCGCATCATGCCCACCAGAGAGGCCTTTGAGTCAGAGTTCCCCCAGGAGCTCAAGAACCATGCTGCCTATCTGGGTGACTTAACTTACTTATGTTACACTATGTACACTTTACATTACACCATTTTACACATTATACTACTCATCTTATCACTGTTTTACACATAATACTACTAAACTTATCACTGTTTTACACATACTACTACTAAATGTATCACTGTTTTACACATACTACTACTAAACTTATCACTGTTTTACACATAATACTACTAAACGTATCACTGTTTTACACATAATACTACTCAACTTATCACTGTTTTACACATACTACTACTAAATGTATCACTGTTTTACACATACTACTACTAAATGTATCACTGTTTTACACATACTACTACTAAATGTATCACTGTTTTACACATACTACTACTAAATGTATCACTGTTTTACACATACTACTACTAAATGTATCACTGTTTTACACATAATACTACTCAACTTATCACTGTTTTACACATAATACTACTAAATTTATCACGGATTTACACAATAATTTTTGTTTCCATACCTAATGTGTCTCCAGGCATCTGTATGACCTGTGAGATATTTGAATCCGATGCAAGTATTATGTAATTTGTGGATCTAATTAAAGTATTTGTGTGTGTTTAGGCTACACAGTGTCGTCAGTGATAGTGGGAGACTGGAGGAGGCTGTATGTGGCTGGAGCTCCCAGGTTCAAACACAAAGGAAAGGTCATTCTGTTTGAACTGAGCGACAATGGAGATGTCAACATTGCACAGGCCCTCAATGGAGAACAGGTAGCTAGTGTGTGTGTGTATATACCTCATTGGATGTATCTATCAATCAAACTCTCACTCACCCCAACCCCCCTCTCCCCTTCTCTTCATCGCCACCATACCTCCCTCTCTCTCTCTCTCTCTCTCTCTCTCTCTGTCTCTCTCTCTCTGTCTCTCTCTCTCTCTCTCTCTCTCTCTGTCTCTCTGTCTCTGTCTCTGTCTCTGTCTCTGTCTCTGTCTCTGTCTCTGTCTCTGTCTCTGTCTCTGTCTCTGTCTCTGTCTTTGTCTCTGTCTCTCTCTCTCTCTCTCTCCTCTCTCTCTGTCTCTGTCTCTCTCTCTCTCTGTCTGTAGATTGGGTCATACTATGGCAGTGAGGTGTGTGGGTTGGACGTGGACCAGGATGGCATTACTGATGTTCTGCTGGTGGCAGCACCCATGTACCTGGGCCCTGGCAACAAGGAAGCAGGCAGAGTCTACATCTACTCCCTCAGTGGGGTGAGACAGGGGGGAGTAGTGGGGAAGGACTGAGCTGGTGTCAGGAAGAGGGGGAGGGGGGTGAGAGTTGGGCGAAGGGGGGAGATAGAGTTAAGGGAGGGGAAAGGGGTTGAGGATATTAGCGGATAAGAAGAGGAATGGCTGGGAGCTGCTGACTCTCTCTCTCTCTACTCTGCCTGTCTTTATCTCTCTCTACTCTGCCTGTCTTTATCTCTCCCTACTCTGCCTGTCTCTCTCTCTCTCTCTCTCTCTCTACTCTGCCTGTCTTTATCTATCTCTACTCTGTCTCTCTCTCTCCACTCTGCCTCTCTCTCTGTCTCTCTCCATTTCTCTTTCTCTCCTCCCTCTTGCTCTCTCTCTCTCTCTCTCTCTCTCTCTCTCTCTCTCAGGAGGAGGTGTTTGTGTCTAACGGTACTCTGAAGGCAGAGGATAGGTTCCAGGATGCTAGGTTTGGCTACGCCCTGGCCTCCGCCCCAGACCTCAACCATGACGGGTACACTGACCTGCTGGTGGGGGCACCCCTAGAGGACGGACACAATGGTGCCATATACGTCTACCACGGCCAGGGCATACACATCATCCACAACTACAAACAGGTAGACATACACATCATCCACAACTACAAACAGGTAGACATACACATCATCCACAACTACAAACAGGTAGACACACACATCATCCACAACTACAAACAGGTAGACATACACATCATCCACAACTACAAACAGGTAGACATACACATCATCCACAACTACAAACAGGTAGACATACACATCATCCACAACTACAAACAGGTAGACATACACATCATCCACAACTACAAACAGGTAGACACACACATCATCCACAACTACAAACAGGTAGACATACACATCATCCACAACTACAAACAGGTAGACATACACATCATCCACAACTACAAACAGGTAGACATACACATCATCCACAACTACAAACAGGTAGACACACACATCATCCACAACTACAAACAGGTAGACATACACATCATCCACAACTACAAACAGGTAGACACACACATCATCCACAACTACAAACAGGTAGACATACACATCATCCACAACTACAAACAGGTAGACATACACATCATCCACAACTACAAACAGGTAGACATACACATCATCCACAACTACAAACAGGTAGACACACACATCATCCACAACTACAAACAGGTAGACATACACATCATCCACAACTACAAACAGGTAGACATACACATCATCCACAACTACAAACAGGTAGACATACACATCATCCACAACTACAAACAGGTAGACATACACATCATCCACAACTACAAACAGGTAGACACACACATCATCCACAACTACAAACAGGTAGACATACACATCATCCACAACTACAAACAGGTAGACACACACATCATCCACAACTACAAACAGGTAGACACACACATCATCCACAACTACAAACAGGTAGACATACACATCATCCACAACTACAAACAGGTAGACACACACATCATCCACAACTACAAACAGGTAGACACACACATCATCCACAACTACAAACAGGTAGACATACACATCATCCACAACTACAAACAGGTAGACATACACATCATCCACAACTACAAACAGGTAGACACACACATCATCCACAACTACAAACAGGTAGACATACACATCATCCACAACTACAAACAGGTAGACATACACATCATCCACAACTACAAACAGGTAGACACACACATCATCCACAACTACAAACAGGTAGACATACACATCATCCACAACTACAAACAGGTAGACATACACATCATCCACAACTACAAACAGGTAGACATACACATCATCCACAACTACAAACAGGTAGACACACACATCATCCACAACTACAAACAGGTAGACATACACATCATCCACAACTACAAACAGGTAGACACACACATCATCCACAACTACAAACAGGTAGACACACACATCATCCACAACTACAAACAGGTAGACATACACATCATCCACAACTACAAACAGGTAGACATACACATCATCCACAACTACAAACAGGTAGACACACACATCATCCACAACTACAAACAGGTAGACACACACATCATCCACAACTACAAACAGGTAGACATACACATCATCCACAACTACAAACAGGTAGACACACACATCATCCACAACTACAAACAGGTAGACATACACATCATCCACAACTACAAACAGGTAGACATACACATCATCCACAACTACAAACAGGTAGACATACACATCATCCACAACTACAAACAGGTAGACATACACATCATCCACAACTACAAACAGGTAGACATACACATCATCCACAACTACAAACAGGTAGACATACACATCATCCACAACTACAAACAGGTAGACATACACATCATCCACAACTACAAACAGGTAGACATACACATCATCCACAACTACAAACAGGTTGACATACACATCATCCACAACTACAAACAGGTAGACATACACATCATCCACAACTACAAACAGGTAGACACACACATCATCCACAACTACAAACAGGTAGAGAAAGAAAGAAAAGTGAAGATTTGTGAAGATTTGTTTTTAAAGTGATATCATTCTTAGCTATAGTATTTCCATTGACCTCGTTCTATGTCTCTCTCCACCACTTCTCTACCCTCATCTCTCCACCTCCTTGCTCACCTCTCCTTCTCCTTGTAGCGTATCGCAGGGTCGTCCCTGTCCCCCTCTCTGCAGTATTTTGGGCGCAGTGTGAGTGCCAGATTAGACCTGGATGGAGATGGTCTGTTAGACCTGGCTGTGGGGGCCCAGGGCAGTGCTGTACTACTCAGGTAAGAAAGGAGGGATGAGGGGAGGTGGAGGAATGAAGAGGAGGGGAGGGGAGGGATAAATTGTCAGACTTGCCTGTGGATTATGTTTTTAAAATGTGATGATGATCGTCATCATTGAATGATCAATTCTCCCTCCCTCTCTCCAGTTCTCGCAGTATAGTCCAGATCAACATGAGTCTGTCCTTCCAGCCCCACTCCATCAACGTCATCCAGAAGACGTGTCAGAGAGGAGGGAGGGAGTCTGCCTGTCTCAACGCTACAGCCTGCTTCCTGGCTCTGTCCCATTCCCCTGGAACTCACAGCAGCAGCTTCGGTAAGGGAGAGGGAGGGGAGAGAGGGAGGGGCAGGGACTGGAGAGAGTAAGGGAGAGGGAGGGGAGAGAGGGAGGGGCAGGGACTGGAGAGAGTAAGGGAGAGGGAGAAACGAGAGGGAGGGAGTGGGAGAGGGAGGGGAGAGAGGGAGGGGCAGGGACTGGAGAGAGTAAGGGAGAGGGAGAAACGAGAGGGAGGGAGTGGGAGAGGGAGGGGAGAGAGGGAGGGGCAGGGACTGGAGAGAGTAAGGGGGAGGGAGAAACGAGAGGGAGGGAGTGGGTGAGGGAGGGGAGAGAGGGAGGGAGGGGCAGGGACTGGAGAGAGTAAGGGGGAGGGAGAAACGAGAGGGAGGGAATGGGAGAGGGAGGGGAGAGAGGGAGGGGCAGGGACTGGAGAGAGTAAGGGAGAGGGAGAAACAAGAGGGAGGGAGTGGGAGAGGGAGGGGAGAGAGGGAGGGGCAGGGACTGGAGAGAGTAAGGGGGAGGGAGAAACGAGAGGGAGGGAGTGGGAGAGGGAGGGGAGAGAGGGAGGGGCAGGGACTGGAGAGAGTAAGGGGGAGGGAGAAACGAGAGGGAGGGAGTGGGTGAGGGAGGGGAGAGAGGGAGGGGCAGGGACTGGAGAGAGTAAGGGGGAGGGAGAAACGAGAGGGAGGGAGTCCGCCTGTTAGATTTGATAGATTTGTTATCAACACTAACATCCCCTTCTCCCTCCTCAGAGCTGTCGGTGGTGGCCATGTTGGATGAGAGAAAGTTGACAGCGAGGGCGTTGTTTGACGACAGCAACCAGAGACAGACACAGCTGGGGGTCAGAGTTCACACAGGACAGACCGTCTGCCACAACCTGCCCTTCCATGTGTTTGTGAGTATGACACACACCAGAGCTCAGCTGGTATGGTACTTACAACGCCAGGATAGTGGGTTCAATTCCTAGGACCAAACAGCGACCACACATACTTGAAAAAAAAGTATGCACGCATGACTGTAAGCCGCTTTGGATAAAAGCCTCTGCTAAATGGCATATACACACACACACACACACACACTACACAACTAACATACACACATGCCCTGACACAAACACACAACCAACATGTACACGCTACTGCCACAACCTGCCCTTCCATATGTCACACACAATGCCAAAACACACATTTGCACACATCCTTCACCCCGACCGACACACACAATCTACATGCTGAAACATGATATTGACCTCTAACCCTTTGTCTCCGTCTGTGATAGGACACAGCAGACTACATCCGTCCAATCAGCTTCTCCCTGCGCTTTAAGATCAACGACACAGAGAGCGGCCCAGTGCTGGACGAAGGCTGGCCCACCACCTTCAAGAGATCGGTCAGTGTGTGGGGTGTGTGTGATGTAATGTACTGTTACTGTACGTTATCTACAGTATTACTCTGGCACCTCCATTTCAAATACTGTACCTTGATGTCTCCAGATTGCGTTCTTCAAAGACTGTGGTGAGGATGATGTGTGTGTCACTGATCTGGTGCTGCAGGCTCATATGGACATCTCTGGGACAAGGTACATCTCACACACACAAACACACATGAACACATGTGCACACACACATGCATGGACACACACGTATAGACACACACGTATAGACACACACGTATAGACACACACACACCTGATAAAAAAATGTCCTCTCTTTTTTGTGTCCAGTCAACACTCAATCAGCCAAACAATTACTAAGTCAAGGGTTCCTGTTGTATTCATGTATTAATGTTTGTAGTTGTTGTATTAATGTTGTGTAGTAGTTGTGTAGTAGTTGTATGAATGTCTGAATGTAACTCCTCTCTGCAGACAGCAGCCCTATGTGATCCGTAGCCCTCGCAGACGTCTGGCTGTAGAAGTCCAGCTGCAGAACAGACTTGAGAACGCCTACAACACCAGCCTGACACTGCACTACTCACGCAACCTCCACTTCTCTAGTCTCAGTATACGGGTACGAAACACACACACACCACACACCACACAGACACACACACCACACACACACACACACAAACACACATTACACACTGATTTACAACATGAACCTGACAATTTTATTCTGTCTCCTCCCCCTTCTCTCTCTTCCTCCCTCCCTTTCGATGTCTCCATCCCTATCTTTCTCTCTCTCTCCTTCCCTCTCTCTAGGAGGATACCCAGTTGAAAATTGAGTGTACATCTCTCAGTTCCAACAGTCATTCCTGTAATGTCAGCTATCCTGTGTTCCGCTCCCACTCCAAGGTCTGTCTGTCTGGCATCAAATACAATGACCAGAAATATAAACACAACATGTAAAGTGTTGGTCCCATGTTTCATGAGCTGAAATATAAGATCCCAGAAATGTTCCATACGCACAAAAAGTGTATTTTTCTCAAATGTTGTTTACATCCCTGTTAGTGGGCATTTCTCCTTTGCCAAGATAATCCATCCACCTGACAGGTGTGGCATATCAAAAAGATGATTAAATGACATGATTATTACACAGGTGCACCTTGTGCTGGGGACAATAAAAGGCCACTCTAAAATGTGCAGTTTTGTCAAACAACACAATGCCACAGATGTCTCAGGTTTTGAGGGAGCGTGCAATTAGCATGATGACTGCAGGAATGTCACCAGAATTGAATGTTCATTTCTCTACCATAAGCTGCCTCCAACGTCGTTTTAGAGAATTTGGCAGTATGTCCAACCGGCCTCACAATCGCAGACTACGTGTAACCACACCAGCTCAGGACCTCCACATCCGGCCTCTTCACCGGCGGGATCGTCTGAGACCAGCCACCCAGACAGCTGATGAAACTGTGGGTTTGCACAACTGAAGAATTTCTGCACAAACTGTCAGAAACCGTCTCAGGGAAGCTCATTTGTGTGCTTGCCGTCCTCACCAGGGACTTGACTTGATTGCAGTTTGGCGTTGTAATCGACTTCAGTGGGCAAATGCTCACCTACCTGGCCACTGGCACGCTGGAGAAGTGTGCTCTTCACGGATGAATCCCGGTTTCAGCTGTACCGGGCAGATGTCAGACATGGCGTCAGGTGGGTGAGTGGTTTGCTGACGTCAACGTTGTGAACAGAGTGCCCCATAGTGGGGGTAGAGTTATGGTATGGGCAGGCATAATCTACGGACAACAAATACAATGGCATTTTATGGATGATCATTTGAATGCACCGAGGTACTGTGATGAGATCCTGAGGCCCATTGTCTTGCCATCCACCGCCATCACCTCATGTTTCAGCATGATAATGCACGGCCCCATGTCGCAAGGATCTGTACACAATTCTTGGAAGCTGAAAATGTCCCAGTTCTTCCATGGCCTGCATACTCACCAGACATGTCACCCATTGAGTATGTTTGGGATGCTCTGGGTCAACGTGTACGACAGCGTGTTCCAGTTCCTTCCAATATCCAGTAACTTTGCAGAGCCATTGAAGAGGAGTGGGACAACATTCCACAGGTCACAATCAACACCCTGATCATCTATATGTGAAGGAGATGTGTCTCACTGCATGAGGCAAATGGAAAAATCTTAGAAATTGTTTCATGGTGCGTTAATATATTTGTTCAGTGTAGTTCTGATACCACAAACTCAATCCCCACCACCTCTTATCTTCTCTCTGTCAGGTGAACTTCATGTTAGAGTTTGAGTTCAGCTGTACGTCTCTGCTCAGTAAAGTCCAGATGAAACTCACAGTTGCCAGGTAACTCATTATAATCCTATGGAGGAATGTAAAGGGATTCCTATTGGGAGCTTCTAGAAATTAACCTGAAATTCAGTCTACAGTAGAGACAGAAGTACTCTGTGTTTGTCTTGTCATGTGTCTGTCATATACATCTCTGTGTTCCTGGTTCCCATAGTGACAGTGTTGAGAGAGAGGCTACGTTGGGAGACAACAGTGTTCAGCTCCAGACTGTGGTTCAGTACGAACCTGACCTCTTCATCACCAGGTTAGTCTCTCTCTATCTCTCTCTCGGTCTCTCTGTCTCTCTCTCTCTCTCTCATTCCCTGTATCTCTACCTTTCTTTGTAGTGACTCCAATCTGAACCGTTATGAGGTCCACCCAACCAGAACCATATCAGAGGCAATAGGACCAGAGTTCTACACACACTTCAGGGTAAGCAGTGCACACACAATATATCTGTTTCCTTAATATCCTTACTGCACAATCACACACATAACCATACATACTGTCTTTACACACACACACACACACACATACACACACACACACACACACACACACACACACACACACACACACACTCACACACCTCAGACTAATGTGTTCTGTGTGTAGCTGCAGAACCTGGGCTGTTACAGTGTGAGTAACCTGGAGTTGAGGCTGAGCCTGCCCTCTGTAGCAGCTGGAGACAGAGTCTTCATGGCTGTTACTGAGGTCTTCTCTTACAACGTGAGTACTAACCCTCTCCCACTACTGTTGGAATAAACAGTTATTGTCATTTCTCTCTGGTTCTGAACTGTGACCTTTATGATGTTAGGTGACAGGGGTGAACTGCAGTGTAGACAGTGACGTGTCCCAGCTGAAGGACAGACAGAGAGATGTACGACCACTACATCCTGAAGACATGCAACAGACTGACCTACTGGTGAGAACAGACAGACACATATACACTGATGCACGCACATACATGCACACACACACAAATACCCACGCACAAGATGATCACATTCACAATCCTAACTAGCTATATAGTGTATTTACAGTTGTAACATGTTTCTGTGTGCGGTGTGTAGAACTGCAGCAGGTCGTGGTGTGTGGAGGTGGTGTGTGAGGTACAGCAGCTGCATCGAGGACAGACTGCTCTCATACGAGTCAGCCGCAGGGTCCACGACAACTTCTTCAGACAGGTACAAAGTTTCTCTCTCTCACACACACACACACACAGCTCTAACTATAAAAACACTCACTCTGACTTTGTGTCTCTGTCACCAGGCTAAGTTTAAGGTGGTGAGAATAGTGAGTGCCTATCGTCTGGCTGCTCAGGAATCTAACCTGGTCACTCTGGGGAGTGGCGCCATCTGGAGGGAGGTGAGAGAATAGCAGGATTAACACTAATTGTGGAGGACTGGTTTAGCCTTGTCTGTGCCTGACTCGTTTACACCCAGATAGAGGAAGCTGCCATAGGGTGATGATATTTGTCTGTCTGTTGTTTACATCCAGATAGAGTAGGAAGCTGGTATAGGGTGATGATATCTGTCTGTCTGTCTGTTGTTTACATCCAGATAGAGTAGGAAGCTGGTATAGGGTGATGATATCTGTCTGTCTGTTGTTTACATCCAGATAGAGGAAGCTGGTATAGGGTGATGATATCTGTCTGTCTGTTGTTTACATCCAGATAGAGTAGGAAGCTGGTATAGGGTGATGAATATCTGTCTGTCTGTTGTTTACATCCAGAGAGAGTAGAAAGCTGGTATAGGGTGATGAATATCTGTCTGTCTGTTGTTTACATCCAGAGAGAGTAGAAAGCTGGTATAGGGTGATGAATATCTGTCTGTCTGTTGTTTACATCCAGATAGAGTAGGAAGCTGGTATAGGGTGATGAATATCTGTCTGTCTGTTGTTTACATCCAGATAGAGTAGGAAGCTGGTATAGGGTGATGATATCTGTCAGACTGTCGTTTACACCCAGATAGAGTAGGAAGCTGGTATAGGGTGATGATATATGTCTGTCTGTTGTTTACATCCAGATAGAGTAGGAAGCTGGTATAGGGTGATGATATCTGTCTGTCTGTTGTTTACATCCAGATAGAGTAGGAAGCTGCCATAGGGTGATGAATATCTGTCTGTCTGTCTGTTGTTTACATCCAGATAGAGTAGGAAGCTGGTATAGGGTGATGTCTGTCTGTCTGTTGTTTACATCCAGATAGAGAAGGAAGCTGCCATAGGGTGATGAATATCTGTCTGTCTGTTGTTTACATCCAGATAGAGTAGGAAGCTGGTATAGGGTGATGTCTGTCTGACTGTCTGTTGTTTACATCCAGATAGAGTAGGAAGCTGGTATAGGGTGATGATATCTGTCTGTCTGTTGTTTACATCCAGATAGAGTAGGAAGCTGGTATAGGATGATGATATCTGTCTGTCTGTTGTTTACATCCAGATAGAGTAGGAAGCTGGTATAGGGTGATGAATATCTGTCTGTCTGTTGTTTACATCCAGATAGAGTAGGAAGATGGTATAGGGTGATGATATCTGTCTGTCTGTTGTTTACATCCAAATAGAGTAGGAAGCTGGTATAGGGTGATGATATCTGTCTGTCTGTTGTTTACATCCAGATAGAGTAGGAAGCTGGTATAGGGTGATGATATCTGTCTGTCTGTTGTTTACATCCAGATAGAGTAGGAAGCTGGTATAGGGTGATGTCTGTCTGACTGTCTGTTGTTTACATCCAGATAGAGTAGGAAGCTGGTATAGGGTGATGATATCTGTCTATCTGTTGTTTACATCCAGATAGAGTAGGAAGCTGGTATAGGATGATGATATCTGTCTGTCTGTTGTTTACATCCAGATAGAGTAGGAAGCTGGTATAGGGTGATGAATATCTGTCTGTCTGTTGTTTACATCCAGATAGAGTAGGAAGCTGGTATAGGGTGATGAATATCTGTCTGTCTGTTGTTTACATCCAGATAGAGTAGGAAGCTGGTATAGGGTGATGGATATCTGTCTGTCTGTCTGTTGTTTACATCCAGATAGAGTAGGAAGCTGGTATAGGGTGATGATATCTGTCTGTCTGTTGTTTACATCCAGATAGAGAAGGAAGCTGGTATAGGGTGATGATATCTGTCTGTCTTTCGTTTACATCCAGATAGAGTAGGAAGCTGCTATAGGGTGATGATATCTGTCTGTCTGTTGTTTACATCCAGATAGAGTAGAAAGCTGGTATAGGGTGATGTCTGTCTGTCTGTTGTTTACATCCAGATAGAGTAGGAAGCTGGTATAGGGTGATGATATCTGTCTGTCTGTCGTTTACATCCAGATAGAGTAGGAAGCTGGTATAGGGTGATGATATCTGTCTGTCTGTTGTTTACATCCAGATAGAGTAGAAAGCTGGTATAGGGTGATGTCTGTCTGTCTGTTGTTTACATCCAGATAGAGTAGGACGCTGGTATAGGGTGATGATATCTGTCTGTCTGTTGTTTACATCCAGATAGAGTAGGAAGCTGGTATAGGGTGATGATGTCTGTCTGTTGTTTACATCCAGATAGAGTAGGAAGCTGGTATAGGGTGATGAATATCTGTCTGTCTGTTGTTTACATCCAGATAGAGTAGGAAGCTGGTATAGGGTGATGATATCTGTCTGTCTGTTGTTTACATCCAAATAGAGTAGGAAGCTGGTATAGGGTGATGATATCTGTCTGTCTGTTGTTTACATCCAGATAGAGTAAGAAGCTGGTATAGGGTGATGATATCTGTCTATCTGTTGTTTACATCCAGATAGAGTAGGAAGCTGGTATAGGATGATGATATCTGTCTGTCTGTTGTTTACATCCAGATAGAGTAGGAAGCTGGTATAGGGTGATGAATATCTGTCTGTCTGTTGTTTACATCCAGATAGAGTAGGAAGCTGGTATAGGGTGATGAATATCTGTCTGTCTGTTGTTTACATCCAGATAGAGTAGGAAGCTGGTATAGGGTGATGAATATCTGTCTGTCTGTCGTTTACATCCAGATAGAGTAGAAAGCTGGTATAGGGTGATTATATCTGTCTGTCTATTGCTTACATCCAGATAGAGTAGGAAGCTGGTATAGGGTGATGATATCTGTCTGTCTGTTGTTTACATCCAGATAGAGTAGGAAGCTGGTATAGGGTGATGAATATCTGTCTGTCTGTTGTTTACATCCAGATAGAGTAGGAAGCTGGTATAGGGTGATGATATCTGTCTGTCTGTTGTTTACATCCAGATAGAGCAGGGAGCTGGTATAGGGTGATGATATCTGTCTGTCTGTCGTTTACATCCAGATAGAGTAGGAAGCTGCTAAGGGTGATGATATCTGTCTGTCTGTTGTTTACATCCAGATAGAGTAGGAAGCTGGTATAGGGTGATGATATCTGTCTGTTGTTTACATCCAGATAGAGTAGGAAGCTGGTATAGGGTGATGATATCTGTCTGTCTGTTGTTTACATCCAGATAGAGTAGGAAGCTGGTATAGGGTGATGATATATGTCTGTCTGTTGTTTACATCCAGATAGAGTAGAAAGCTGGTATAGGGTGATGAATATCTGTCTGTCTGTCGTTTACATCCAGATAGAGTAGAAAGCTGGTATAGGGTGATTATATCTGTCTGTCTGTTGTTTACATCCAGATAGAGTAGGAAGCTGGTATAGGGTGATGATATCTGTCTGTCTGTTGTTTACATCCAGATAGAGTAGGAAGCTGGTATAGGGTGATGATATCTGTCTTTCTGTTGTTTACATCCAGATAGAGTAGGAAGCTGGTATAGGGTGATGATATCTGTCTGTCTGTTGTTTA
This sequence comes from Oncorhynchus kisutch, assembly GCF_002021735.2. Lineage (NCBI taxonomy): Eukaryota > Metazoa > Chordata > Actinopteri > Salmoniformes > Salmonidae > Oncorhynchus > Oncorhynchus kisutch. The sequence continues at coordinate 75,324,404 of NC_034186.2, forward strand.
CATCCAGATAGAGTAGGAAGCTGGTATAGGGTGATGGATATCTGTCTGTCTGTTGTTTACATCCAGATAGAGTAGGAAGCTGGTATAGGGTGATTAATATCTGTCTGTCTGTTGTTTACATCCAGATAGAGTAGAAAGCTGGTATAGGGTGATGAATATCTGTCTGTCTGTTGTTTACATCCAGATAGAGTAGGAAGCTGGTATAGCGTGATGATATCTGTCTGTTGTTTACATCCAGATAGAGTAGGAAGCTGGTATAGGGTGATGATGTCTGTCTGTCTGTTGTTTACATCCAGATAGAGAAGGGAGCTGGTATAGGGTGATGATGTCTGTCTGTTGTTTACATCTAGATAGAGTAGGAAGCTGGTATAGGGTGATGATGTCTGTCTGTTGTTTACATCCAGATAGAGTAGGAAGCTGGTATAGGGTGATGATATCTGTCTGTCTGTTGTTTACATCCAGATAGAGTAGGAAGCTGGTATAGGGTAATGATATCTGTCTGACAGTCTGTTGTTTACATCCAGATAGAGTAGGAAGCTGTTATAGGGTGATGATGTCTGTCTGTCTGTTGTTTACATCCAGATAGAGTAGGAAGCTGGTATAGGGTGATGATATCTGTCTGTCTGTTGTTTACATCCAGATAGAGTAGGAAGCTGGTACAGGGTGATGATGTCTGTCTGTTGTTTACATCCAGATTGAGTAGGAAGCTGGTATAGGGTGATGATGTCTGTCTGTTGTTTACATCCAGATAGAGTAGGAAGCTGGTATAGGGTGATGATATCTGTCTGTTGTTTACATCCAGATAGAGTCGGAAGCTGGTATAGGGTGATGATATCTGTCTGTCTGTCGTTTACATCCAGATAGAGTAGGAAGCTGGTATAGGGTGATGATATCTGTCTGTCTGTCGTTTACATCCAGATAGAGTAGGAAGCTGGTATAGGGTGATGATATCTGTCTGTTGTTTACATCCAGATAGAGTAGGAAGCTGGTATAGGGTAATGATATCTGCCTGTCTGTTGTTTACATCCAGATAGAGTAGGAAGCTGGTATAGGGTAATGATATCTGTCTGTCTGTTGTTTACATCCAGATAGAGTAGGAAGCTGGTATAGGGTGATGATATCGGCCTGTCTGTTGTTTACATCCAGATAGAGTAGGAAGCTGGTATAGGGTGATGAATATCTGTCTGTCTGTTGTTTACATCCAGATAAGAGTAGGAAGCTGGTATAGGGTGATGAATATCTGTCTGTCTGTTGTTTACATCCAGATAAGAGTAGGAAGCTGGTATAGGGTGATGAATATCTGTCTGTCTGTTGTTTACATCCAGATAGAGTAGGAAGCTGGTATAGGGTGATGAATATCTGTCTGTCTGTTGTTTACATCCAGATAGAGTAGGAAGCTGGTATAGGGTGATGATATCTGTCTGTCTGTTGTTTACATCCAGATAGAGTAGGAAGCTGGTATAGGGTGATGATGTCTGTCTGTTGTTTACATCCAGATAGAGTAGGAAGCTGGTATAGGGTGATGATATCTGTCTGTTGTTTACATCCAGATAGAGTAGAAAGCTGGTATAGGGTGATGATATCTGTCTGTCTGTTGTTTACATCCAGATAGAGTAGGAAGCTGGTATAGGGTGATGATATCTGTCTGTCTGTTGTTTACATCCAGATTTAGTAGGAAGCTGGTATAGGGTGATGATATCTGTCTGTTGTTTACATCCAGATAGAGTCGGAAGCTGGTATAGGGTGATGATATCTGTCTGTCTGTTGTTTACATCCAGATAGAGTAGGAAGCTGGTATAGGGTGATGATATTTGTCTGTCTGTCGTTTACATCCAGATAGAGTAGGAAGCTGGTATAGGGTGATGATATCTGTCAGTCTGTTGTTTACATCCAGATAGAGTAGGAAGCTGGTATAGGGTGATGATATCTGTCTGTCTGTTGTTTACATCCAGATAGAGTAGGAAGCTGGTATAGGGTGATGATATCTGTCTGTTGTTTACATCCAGATAGAGTAGGAAGCTGGTATAGGGTAATGATATCTGCCTGTCTGTTGTTTACATCCAGATAGAGTAGGAAGCTGGTATAGGGTAATGATGTCTGTCTGTTGTTTACATCCAGATAGAGTAGGAAGCTGGTATAGGGTGATGATATCGGTCTGTCTGTTGTTTACATCCAGATAGAGTAGGAAGCTGGTATAGGGTGATGAATATCTGTCTGTCTGTTGTTTACATCCAGATAAGAGTAGGAAGCTGGTATAGGGTGATGAATATCTGTCTGTCTGTCGTTTACATCCAGATAGAGTAGGAAGCTGGTATAGGGTGATGATATCTGTCTGTCTGTTGTTTACATCCAGATAGAGTAGGAAGCTGGTATAGGGTGATGATATCTGTCTGTCTGTCGTTTACATCCAGATAGAGTAGGAAGCTGGTATAGGGTGATGATATCTGTCTGTTGTTTACATCCAGATAGAGTAGGAAGCTGGTATAGGGTAATGATATCTGCCTGTCTGTTGTTTACATCGAGATAGAGTAGGAAGCTGGTATAGGGTAATGATACCTGTCTGTCTGTTGTTTACATCCAGATAGAGTAGGAAGCTGGTATAGGGTGATGATATCGGCCTGTCTGTTGTTTACATCCAGATAGAGTAGGAAGCTGGTATAGGGTGATGAATATCTGTCTGTCTGTTGTTTACATCCAGATAAGAGTAGGAAGCTGGTATAGGGTGATGAATATCTGTCTGTCTGTTGTTTACATCCAGATAAGAGTAGGAAGCTGGTATAGGGTGATGAATATCTGTCTGTCTGTTGTTTACATCCAGATAGAGTAGGAAGCTGGTATAGGGTGATGAATATCTGTCTGTCTGTTGTTTACATCCAGATAGAGTAGGAAGCTGGTATAGGGTGATGATATCTGTCTGTCTGTTGTTTACATCCAGATAGAGTAGGAAGCTGGTATAGGGTGATGATGTCTGTCTGTTGTTTACATCCAGATAGAGTAGGAAGCTGGTATAGGGTGATGATATCTGTCTGTTGTTTACATCCAGATAGAGTAGAAAGCTGGTATAGGGTGATGATATCTGTCTGTCTGTTGTTTACATCCAGATAGAGTAGGAAGCTGGTATAGGGTGATGATATCTGTCTGTCTGTTGTTTACATCCAGATAGAGTAGGAAGCTGGTATAGGGTGATGATATTTGTCTGTCTGTCGTTTACATCCAGATAGAGTAGGAAGCTGGTATAGGGTGATGATATCTGTCAGTCTGTTGTTTACATCCAGATAGAGTAGGAAGCTGGTATAGGGTGATGATATCTGTCTGTCTGTTGTTTACATCCAGATAGAGTAGGAAGCTGGTATAGGGTGATGATATCTGTCTGTTGTTTACATCCAGATAGAGTAGGAAGCTGGTATAGGGTAATGATATCTGCCTGTCTGTTGTTTACATCCAGATAGAGTAGGAAGCTGGTATAGGGTAATGATGTCTGTCTGTTGTTTACATCCAGATAGAGTAGGAAGCTGGTATAGGGTGATGATATCGGTCTGTCTGTTGTTTACATCCAGATAGAGTAGGAAGCTGGTATAGGGTGATGAATATCTGTCTGTCTGTTGTTTACATCCAGATAAGAGTAGGAAGCTGGTATAGGGTGATGAATATCTGTCTGTCTCTTGTTTACATCCAGATAAGAGTAGGAAGCTGGTATAGGGTGATAAATATCTGTCTGTCTGTTGTTTACATCCAGATAGAGTAGGAAGCTGGTATAGGGTGATGAATATCTGTCTGTCTGTTGTTTACATCCAGATAGAGTAGGAAGCTGGTATAGGGTGATGAATATCTGTCTGTCTGTTGTTTACATCCAGATAGAGTAGGAAGCTGGTATAGGGTGATGATATCTGTCTGTCTGTTGTTTACATCCAGATAGAGTAGGAAGCTGGTATAGGGTGATGATGTCTGTCTGTTGTTTACATCCAGATAGAGTAGGAAGCTGGTATAGGGTGATGATATCTGTCTGATGTTTACATCCAGATAGAGTAGGAAGCTGGTATAGGGTGATGATATCTGTCTGTCTGTTGTTTACATCCAGATAGAGTAGGAAGCTGGTATAGGGTGATGATATCTGTCTGTCTGTTGTTTACATCCAGATAGAGTAGGAAGCTGGTATAGGGTGATGATGTCTGTCTGTTGTTTACATCCAGATAGAGTAGAAAGCTGGTATAGGGTGATGATATCTGTCTGTCTGTTGTTTACATCCAGATAGAGTAGAAAGCTGGTATAGGGTGATGATGTCAGTCTGTTGTTTACATCCAGATAGAGTAGGAAGCTGGTATAGGGTGATGATATCTGTCTGTCTGTTGTTTACATCCAGATAGAGTAGGAAGCTGGTATAGGGTGATGATGTCTGTCTGTCTGTTGTTTACATCCAGATAGAATAGGAAGCTGGTATAGGGTGATGATGTCTGTCTCTTGTTTACATCCAGAGAGAGTAGGAAGCTGGTATAGGGTGATGTCTGTCTGTCTGTTGTTTACATCCAGATAGAGTAGGAAGCTGGTATAGGGTGATGATATCTGTCTGTCTGTTGTTTACATCCAGATAGAGTAGGAAGCTGGTATAGGGTGATGATATCTGTCTGTCTGTTGTTTACATCCAGATAGAGTAGGAAGCTGGTATAGGGTGATGATGTCTGTCTGTTGTTTACATCCAGATAGAGTAGAAAGCAGGTATAGGGTGATGATATCTGTCTGTTGTTTACATCCAGATAGAGTAGGAAGCTGGTATAGGGTGATGATATCTGTCTGTTGTTTACATCCAGATAGAGTAGGAAGCTGGTATAGGGTAATGATATCTGTCTGTCTGTTGTTTACATCCAGATAGAGTAGGAAGCTGGTATAGGGTGATGATGTCTGTCTGTTGTTTACATCCAGATAGAGTAGGAAGCTGGTATAGGGTGATGATATCTGTCTGTTGTTTACATCCAGATAGAGTAGAAAGCTGGTATAGGGTGATGTCTGTCTGTCTGTTGTTTACATCCAGATAGAGTAGGAAGCTGGTATAGGGTGATGATATCTGTCTGTCTGTTGTTTACATCCAGATAGAGTAGGAAGCTGGTATAGGGTGATGATGTCTGTCTGTTGTTTACATCCAGATAGAGTAGAAAGCTGGTATAGGGGTGATGATATCTGTCTGTCTGTTGTTTACATCCAGATAGAGTAGAAAGCTGGTATAGGGTGATGATGTCTGTCTGTCTGTTGTTTACATCCAGATAGAATAGGAAGCTGGTATAGGGTGATGAATGTCTGTCTGTTGTTTACATCCAGAGAGAGTAGGAAGCTGGTATAGGGTGATGTCTGTCTGCCTGTTGTTTACATCCAGATAGAGTAGGAAGCTGGTATAGGGTGATGATATCTGTCTGTCTGTTGTTTACATCCAGATAGAGTAGGAAGCTGGTATAGGGTGATGATATCTGTCTGTCTGTTGTTTACATCCAGATAGAGTAGGAAGCTGGTATAGGGTGATGATATCTGTCTGTATGTTGTTTACATCCAGATAGAGTAGGAAGCTGGTATAAGGTGATGATGTCTGTCTGTTGTTTACATCCAGATAGAGTAGAAAGCTGGTATAGGGTGATGATATCTGTCTGTTGTTTACATCCAGATAGAGTAGGAAGCTGGTATAGGGTGATGATATCTGTCTGTTGTTTACATCCAGATAGAGTAGGAAGCTGGTATAGGGTGATGATATCGGTCTGTCTGTTGTTTACATCCAGATAGAGTAGGAAGCTGGTATAGGGTGATGAATATCTGTCTGTCTGTTGTTTACATCCAGATAGAGTATGAAGCTGGTATAGGGTGATGATATCTGTCTGTCTGTTGTTTACATCCAGATAGAGTAGAAAAGCTGGTATAGGGTGATGTCTGTCTGTCTGTTGTTTACATCCAGATAGAGTAGGAAGCTGGTATAGGGTGATGATATCTGTCTGTCTGTTGTTTACATCCAGATAGAGTAGGAAGCTGGTATAGGGTGATGATGTCTGTCTGTTGTTTACATCCAGATAGAGTAGAAAGCTGGTATAGGGTGATGATATCTGTCTGTCTGTTATTTACATCCAGATAGAGTAGAAAGCTGGTATAGGGTGATGATGTCAGTCTGTGTTTACATCCAGATAGAGTAGGAAGCTGGTATAGGGTGATGATATCTGTCTGTCTGTTGTTTACATCCAGATAGAGTAGGAAGCTGGTATAGGGTGATGATATCTGTCTGTTGTTTACATCCAGATAGAGTAGGAAGCTGGTATAGGGTGATGATATCGGTCTGTCTGTTGTTTACATCCAGATAGAGTAGGAAGCTGGTATAGGGTGATGAATATCTGTCTGTCTGTTGTTTACATCCAGATAGAGTAGGAAGCTGGTATAGGGTGATGATATCTGTCTGTCTGTTGTTTACATCCAGATAGAGTAGAAGCTGGTATAGGGTGATGCTGTCTGTCTGTTGATTACATCCAGATAGAGTAGGAAGCTGGTATAGGGTGATGATATCTGTCTGTCTGTTGTTTACATCCAGATAGAGTAGGAAGCTGGTATAGGGTGATGATGTCTGTCTGTTGTTTACATCCAGATAGAGTAGAAAGCTGGTATAGGGTGATGATATCTGTCTGTCTGTTGTTTACATCCAGATAGAGTAGGAAGCTGGTATAGGGTGATGAATGTCTGTCTGTTGTTTACATCCAGATAGAGTAGGAAGCTGGTATAGGGTGATGATATCGTCGTCTGTGTTACATCCAGATAGAGTAGGAAGCTGGTATAGGTGTGATGATGTCTGTCTTCTGTGTTTAACTCCAGATAGAGTAGGAAGCTGGTATAGGGTGATGATATCTGTCTGTGTGTTTACATCCAGATAGAGTAGAAAGCTGGTATAAGGGTGATGTCTGTCTGTCTGTTGTTTACATCCAGATAGAGTAGAAAGCTGGTATAGGGTGATGATATCTGTCTGTCGTGTTGTTTACCATCAGATAGAGTAGGAAGCTGGTACTAGGGTGATGATGCTGTCTGTTGTTTACATCCAGATAGAGTAGAAAGCTGGTATAGGGTGATGATATCTGTCTGTCTGTTGTTTACATCCAGATAGAGTAGAAAGCTGGTATAGGGTTGATGAATGTCTGTCTGTCTGTGTTTACATCCAGATAGAATAGAAGCTGGTATAGGGTGATGAATGTCTGTCTGTTGTTTACATCCAGAGAGAGTAGAAAAGCTGGTATAGGGTGATGTCTGTCTGTCTGTTGTTTACATCCAGATAGAGTAGGAAGCTGGTATAGGGTGATGATATCTGTCTGTCTGTTGTTTACATCCAGATAGAGTAGGAAGCTGGTATAGGGTGATGATGTCTGTCTGTTGTTTACATCCAGATAGAGTAGAAAGCTGGTATAGGGTGATGATATCTGTCTGTCTGTTATTTACATCCAGATAGAGTAGAAAGCTGGTATAGGGTGATGATGTCAGTCTGTTGTTTACATCCAGATAGAGTAGGAAGCTGGTATAGGGTGATGATATCTGTCTGTCTGTTGTTTACATCCAGATAGAGTAGGAAGCTGGTATAGGGTGATGATATCTGTCTGTTGTTTACATCCAGATAGAGTAGGAAGCTGGTATAGGGTGATGATATCGGTCTGTCTGTTGTTTACATCCAGATAGAGTAGGAAGCTGGTATAGGGTGATGAATATCTGTCTGTCTGTTGTTTACATCCAGATAGAGTAGGAAGCTGGTATAGGGTGATGATATCTGTCTGTCTGTTGTTTACATCCAGATAGAGTAGAAAGCTGGTATAGGGTGATGTCTGTCTGTCTGTTGATTTACATCCAGATAGAGTAGGAAGCTGGTATAGGGTGATGATATCTGTCTGTCTGTTGTTTACATCCAGATAGAGTAGGAAGCTGGTATAGGGTGATGATGTCTGTCTGTTGTTTACATCCAGATAGAGTAGAAAGCTGGTATAGGGTGATGATATCTGTCTGTTGTTATTTACATCCAGATAGAGTAGGAAGCTGGTATAGGGTGATGATGTCTGTCTGTTGTTTACATCCAGATAGAGTAGGAAGCTGGTATAGGGTGATGATATCTGTCTGTCTGTTGTTTACATCCAGATAGAGTAGGAAGCTGGTATAGGGTGATGTCTGTCTGTCTGTTGTTTACATCCAGATAGAGTAGGAAGCTGGTATAGGGTGATGATATCTGTCTGTCTGTTGTTTACATCCAGATAGAGTAGGAAGCTGGTATAGGGTGATGATATCTGTCTGTCTGTTGTTTACATCCAGATAGAGTAGGAAGCTGGTATAGGGTGATGTCTGTCTGTCTGTTGTTTACATCCAGATAGAGTAGGAAGCTGGTATAGGGTGATGATGTCTGTCTGTTGTTTACATCCAGATAGAGTAGGAAGCTGGTATAGGGTGATGATATCTGTCTGTCTGTTGTTTACATCCAGATAGAGTAGGAAGCTGGTATAGGGTGATGATATCTGTCTGTTGTTTACATCCAGATAGAGTAGAAAGCTGGTATAGGGTGATGATGTCTGTCTGTTGTTTACATCCAGATAGAGTAGGAAGCTGGTATAGGGTGATGATATCTGTCTGTCTGTTGTTTACATCCAGATAGAGTAGGAAGCTGGTATAGGGTGATGATGTCTGTCTGTTGTTTACATCCAGATAGAGTAGGAAGCTGGTATAGGGTGATGATATCTGTCTGTCTGTTGTTTACATCCAGATAGAGTAGGAAGCTGGTATAGGGTGATGATGTCTGTCTGTCTGTTGTTTACATCCAGATAGAGTAGGAAGCTGGTATAGGGTGATGATGTCTGTCTGTTGTTTACATCCAGAGAGAGTAGGAAGCTGGTATAGGGTGATGTCTGTCTGTCTGTTGTTTACATCCAGATAGAGTAGGAAGCTGGTATAGGGTGATGATATCTGTCTGTCTGTTGTTTACATCCAGATAGAGTAGGAAGCTGGTATAGGGTGATGTCTGTCTGTCTGTTGTTTACATCCAGATAGAGTAGAAAGCTGGTATAGGGTGATGATATCTGTCTGTCTGTTATTTACATCCAGATAGAGTAGAAAGCTGGTATAGGGTGATGATGTCATTCTGTTGTTTAACATCCAGATAGAGTAGAGAAGCTGGTATAGGGTGATGATATCTGTCTGTCTGTTGTTTACATCCAGAGAGAGTAGGAAGCTGGTATAGGGTGATGATTCTGTCTGTCTGTTTGTTACATCAATAGAGATAGACGGGTATAGGGTGATGATGTTTCCTGTTGTTAATCCAGATAGAGTGGAAGCTGGTATAGGTGAATATCTGTCTGTCTGTTGTTTACATCCAGATAGAGTAGGAAGCTGGTATAGGTGATGATATCTGTCTGTCTGTTGTTTACATCCAGATAGAGTAGAAAGCTGGTATAGGTGATGTCTGTCTGTCTGTTGTTTACAATCCAGATAGAGTAGGAAGCTGGTATAGGTGATGATAGTCTGTCTGTTGTTTACATCCAGATAGAGTAGGAAGCTGGTATAGGGTGATGATGATGTCTGTCTGTTGTTTACATCCAGATAGAGTAGGAAGCTGGTATAGGGTGATGATATCTGTCTGTCTGTTGTTTACATCCAGATAGAGTAGGAAGCTGGTATAGGGTGATGATATCTGTCTGTCTGTTGTTTACATCCAGATAGAGTAGGAAAAGCTGGTATAGGGTGATGATATCTGTCTGTCTGTGGTTTACATCCAGATAGAGTAGGAAGCTGGTATAGGGTGATGATGTCATGTCTGTTGTTTACATCCAGATAGAGTAGGAAGCTGGTATAGGGTGATGATTGTCTGGTCTGTTGTTTACATCCAGATAGAGTAGAAGCTGGTATAGGGTATGATATCTGTCTGTTGTTTACATCCAGATAGAGTAGGAAGCTGGTATAGGGTGATGATATCTGTCTGTCTGTGTTACATCCAGAGAGAGTAGGAAGCTGGTATAGGGTGATGATATCTGTCTGTCTGTTGTTTACATCCAGATAGAGTAGGAAGCTGGTATAGGGTGATGATGTCTGTCTGTTGTTTACATCCAGATAGAGTAGGAAAGCTGGTATAGGGTGATGATGATATGTCTGTCTGTTGTTTACATCCAGATAGAGTAGGAAGCTGGTATAGGGTGATGATATTCTGTCTGTCTGTTGTTTACATCCAGATAGATAGGAAGCTGGTATAGGGTGATGATATCTGTCTGTCTGTTGTTTACATCCAGATAGAGTAGGAAGCTGGTATAGGGTGATGATATTGTCTGTCTGTTGTTACCATCCAGATAGTAGGAAGCTGGTATATAGGGTGATGATATCTGTCTGTCTGTTGTTTACATTCCAGATAAGTAGGAAGCGGTTATAGGGTGATGATGTCTGTCTGTTGTTTACAATCCAGATAGAGTAGGAAAGCTGGTATAGGGTTGGATGATATCTGTCCCTGTCCTGTTGTTTACATCCCGATAGAGTAGGAAGCTGGTATAGGGTGATGATCTGTCTGTTGTTTACATCCAGATTAGAGTAGGAAGCTGGTATAGGGTAGATATCTGTCTGTCTGTTGTTACATCCAGATGAGTAGGAAGCTGGTATAGGGTGATGAGTCTGTCTGTTGTTTACATCCAGATAGAGTAGGAAGCTGGTATAGGGTGTGATGATATGTCTGTCTGTTGTTTACATCCAGATAGAGTAGGAAGCTGGTATAGGGTTGATGTCTGTCTGTTCTGTTGTTTACATCCAGATAGAGTAGGAAGCTGGTATAGGGTGATGATTATCTGTCTGTCTGTTGTTTACATCCAGATAGAGTAGAAGCTGGTATAGTGTGATGTCTGTCTGTCTGTTGTTTACACTCCAGATAGAGTAGGAAGCTGGCTATAGGGTGATGATATCTGTCTGTCTGTTGTTTACATCCAGATAGAGTAGGAAGCTGGTATAGGGTGATGATCTGTCTGTCATGTTGTTTACATCCAGATAGAGTAGGAAGTGGTATAGGGTGATGATATCTGTCTGTCTGTTGTTTACATCCAGAATATAGATGTAGAAGCTGGTATAGGGTGATGAATTCTGTCTGTGTTTTACATCCAGATTAGAGTAGGACGCTGGTTAGGGTGGATATCTGTCTGTATGTGTTTACATCCAGATAGAGTAGGAAGCTGGTATAGGGTTGATGATATCTGTCTGTTTTTGTTACATCCAGATAGAGTAGGAAGCTGGTATAGGGTGATGATATCTGTCTGTTCTGTTTACATCCAGATAGAGTAGGAAGCTGGTATAGGGTGATGATATCTGTCTGTCTGTTGTTTACATCCAGATAGAGTAGGAAGCTGGTATAGGGTGATGATGTCTGTCTGTTGTTTACATCCAGATAGAGTAGAAAGCTGGTATAGGGTGATGATATCTGTCTGTCTGTTATTTACATCCAGATAGAGTAGAAAGCTGGTATAGGGTGATGATGTCAGTCTGTTGTTTACATCCAGATAGAGTAGGAAGCTGGTATAGGGTGATGATGTCTGTCTGTTGTTTACATCCAGATAGAGTAGAAAGCTGGTATAGGGTGATGATATCTGTCTGTTGTTTACATCCAGATAGAGTAGGAAGCTGGTATAGGGTGATGATATCTGTCTGTTGTTTACATCCAGATAGAGTAGGAAGCTGGTATAGGGTGATGATATCTGTCTGTCTGTTGTTTACATCCAGATAGAGTAGGAAGCTGGTATAGGGTGATGATGTCTGTCTGTTGTTTACATCCAGATAGAGTAGAAAGCTGGTATAGGGTGATGATATCTGTCTGTCTGTTATTTACATCCAGATAGAGTAGAAAGCTGGTATAGGGTGATGATGTCAGTCTGTTGTTTACATCCAGATAGAGTAGGAAGCTGGTATAGGGTATTGATATCTGTCTGTCTGTTGTTTACATCCAGATAGAGTAGGAAGCTGGTATAGGGTGATGATATCTGTCTGTATGTTGTTTACATCCAGATAGAGTAGGAAGCTGGTATAGGGTGATGATGTCTGTCTGTTGTTTACATCCAGATAGAGTAGAAAGCTGGTATAGGGTGATGATATCTGTCTGTTGTTTACATCCAGATAGAGTAGGAAGCTGGTATAGGGTGATGATATCGGTCTGTCTGTTGTTTACATCCAGATAGAGTAGGAAGCTGGTATAGGGTGATGAATATCTGTCTGTCTGTTGTTTACATCCAGATAGAGTAGGAAGCTGGTATAGGGTGATGATATCTGTCTGTCTGTTGTTTACATCCAGATAGAGTAGAAAGCTGGTATAGGGTGATGTCTGTCTGTCTGTTGTTTACATCCAGATAGAGTAGGAAGCTGGTATAGGGTGATGATATCTGTCTGTCTGTTGTTTACATCCAGATAGAGTAGGAAGCTGGTATAGGGTGATGATGTCTGTCTGTTGTTTACATCCAGATAGAGTAGAAAGCTGGTATAGGGTGATGATATCTGTCTGTCTGTTATTTACATCCAGATAGAGTAGAAAGCTGGTATAGGGTGATGATGTCAGTCTGTTGTTTACATCCAGATAGAGTAGGAAGCTGGTATAGGGTGATGATATCTGTCTGTCTGTTGTTTACATCCAGATAGAGTAGGAAGCTGGTATAGGGTGATGATATCTGTCTGTTGTTTACATCCAGATAGAGTAGGAAGCTGGTATAGGGTGATGATATCGGTCTGTCTGTTGTTTACATCCAGATAGAGTAGGAAGCTGGTATAGGGTGATGAATATCTGTCTGTCTGTTGTTTACATCCAGATAGAGTAGGAAGCTGGTATAGGTTGATGATATCTGTCTGTCTGTTGTTTACATCCAGATAGAGTAGAAAGCTGGTATAGGGTGATGTCTGTCTGTCTGTTGATTACATCCAGATAGAGTAGGAAGCTGGTATAGGGTGATGATATCTGTCTGTCTGTAGTTTACATCCAGATAGAGTAGGAAGCTGGTATAGGGTGATGATGTCTGTCTGTTGTTTACATCCAGATAGAGTAGAAAGCTGGTATAGGGTGATGATATCTGTCTGTCTGTTATTTACATCCAGATAGAGTAGAAAGCTGGTATAGGGTGATGATGTCAGTCTGTTGTTTACATCCAGATAGAGTAGGAAGCTGGTATAGGGTGATGATATCTGTCTGTCTGTTGTTTACATCCAGAGAGAGTAGGAAGCTGGTATAGGGTGATGTCTGTCTGTCTGTTGTTTACATCCAGATAGAGTAGGAAGCTGGTATAGGGTGATGATATCTGTCTGTCTGTTGTTTACATCCAGATAGAGTAGGAAGCTGGTATAGGGTGATGATATCTGTCTGTCTGTTGTTTACATCCAGATAGAGTAGAAAGCTGGTATAGGGTGATGTCTGTCTGTCTGTTGTTTACATCCAGATAGAGTAGGAAGCTGGTATAGGGTGATGATGTCAGTCTGTTGTTTACATCCAGATAGAGTAGGAAGCTGGTATAGGGTGATGATGTCTGTCTGTCTGTTGTTTACATCCAGATAGAATAGGAAGCTGGTATAGGGTGATGATATCTGTCTGTTGTTTACATCCAGATAGAGTAGAAAGCTGGTATAGGGTGATGTCTGTCTGTCTGTTGTTTACATCCAGATAGAGTAGGAAGCTGGTATAGGGTGATGATATCTGTCTGTCTGTTGTTTACATCCAGATAGAGTAGGAAGCTGGTATAGGGTGATGATGTCTGTCTGTTGTTTACATCCAGATAGAGTAGAAAGCTGGTATAGGGTGATGATGTCTGTCTGTCTGTTGTTTACATCCAGATAGAATAGGAAGCTGGTATAGGGTGATGATGTCTGTCTGTTGTTTACATCCAGAGAGAGTAGGAAGCTGGTATAGGGTGATGTCTGTCTGCCTGTTGTTTACATCCAGATAGAGTAGGAAGCTGGTATAGGGTGATGATATCTGTCTGTCTGTTGTTTACATCCAGATAGAGTAGGAAGCTGGTATAGGGTGATGATATCTGTCTGTCTGTTGTTTACATCCAGATAGAGTAGGAAGCTGGTATAGGGTGATGATATCTGTCTGTATGTTGTTTACATCCAGATAGAGTAGGAAGCTGGTATAGGGTGATGATGTCTGTCTGTTGTTTACATCCAGATAGAGTAGAAAGCTGGTATAGGGTGATGATATCGGTCTGTCTGTTGTTTACATCCAGATAGAGTAGGAAGCTGGTATAGGGTGATGATATCTGTCTGTTGTTTACATCCAGATAGAGTAGGAAGCTGGTATAGGGTGATGATATCGGTCTGTCTGTTGTTTACATCCAGATAGAGTAGGAAGCTGGTATAGGGTGATGAATATCTGTCTGTCTGTTGTTACATCCAGATAGAGTAGGAAGCTGGTATAGGGTGATGATATCTGTCTGTCTGTTGTTTACATCCAGATAGAGTAGAAAGCTGGTATAGGGTGATGTCTGTCTGTCTGTTGTTTACATCCAGATAGAGTAGGAAGCTGGTATAGGGTGATGATATCTGTCTGTCTGTTGTTTACATCCAGATAGAGTAGGAAGCTGGTATAGGGTGATGATGTCTGTCTGTTGTTTACATCCAGATAGAGTAGGAAGCTGGTATAGGGTGATGATATCTGTCTGTCTGTTATTTACATCCAGATAGAGTAGAAAGCTGGTATAGGGTGATGATGTCAGTCTGTTGTTTACATCCAGATAGAGTAGGAAGCTGGTATAGGGTGATGATATCTGTCTGTCTGTTGTTTACATCCAGATAGAGTAGGAAGCTGGTATAGGGTGATGAATATCTGTCTGTCTGTTGTTTACATCCAGATAGAGTAGGAAGCTGGTATAGGGTGATGATATCTGTCTGTTGTTTACATCCAGATAGAGTAGGAAGCTGGTATAGGGTGATGATATCTGTCTGTCTGTTGTTTACATCCAGATAGAGTAGGAAGCTGGTATAGGGTGATGATGTCTGTCTGTTGTTTACATCCAGATAGAGTAGAAAGCTGGTATAGGGTGATGATATCTGTCTGTCTGTTATTTACATCCAGATAGAGTAGAAAGCTGGTATAGGGTGATGATGTCAGTCTGTTGTTTACATCCAGATAGAGTAGGAAGCTGGTATAGGGTGATGATGTCTGTCTGTTGTTTACATCCAGATAGAGTAGAAAGCTGGTATAGGGTGATGATATCTGTCTGTTGTTTACATCCAGATAGAGTAGGAAGCTGGTATAGGGTGATGATATCTGTCTGTTGTTTACATCCAGATAGAGTAGGAAGCTGGTATAGGGTGATGATATCTGTCTGTCTGTTGTTTACATCCAGATAGAGTAGGAAGCTGGTATAGGGTGATGATGTCTGTCTGTTGTTTACATCCAGATAGAGTAGAAAGCTGGTATAGGGTGATGATATCTGTCTGTCTGTTATTTACATCCAGATAGAGTAGAAAGCTGGTATAGGGTGATGATGTCAGTCTGTTGTTTACATCCAGATAGAGTAGGAAGCTGGTATAGGGTATTGATATCTGTCTGTCTGTTGTTTACATCCAGATAGAGTAGGAAGCTGGTATAGGGTGATGATATCTGTCTGTATGTTGTTTACATCCAGATAGAGTAGGAAGCTGGTATAGGGTGATGATGTCTGTCTGTTGTTTACATCCAGATAGAGTAGAAAGCTGGTATAGGGTGATGATATCTGTCTGTTGTTTACATCCAGATAGAGTAGGAAGCTGGTATAGGGTGATGATATCGGTCTGTCTGTTGTTTACATCCAGATAGAGTAGGAAGCTGGTATAGGGTGATGAATATCTGTCTGTCTGTTGTTTACATCCAGATAGAGTAGGAAGCTGGTATAGGGTGATGATATCTGTCTGTCTGTTGTTTACATCCAGATAGAGTAGAAAGCTGGTATAGGGTGATGTCTGTCTGTCTGTTGTTTACATCCAGATAGAGTAGGAAGCTGGTATAGGGTGATGATATCTGTCTGTCTGTTGTTTACATCCAGATAGAGTAGGAAGCTGGTATAGGGTGATGATGTCTGTCTGTTGTTTACATCCAGATAGAGTAGAAAGCTGGTATAGGGTGATGATATCTGTCTGTCTGTTATTTACATCCAGATAGAGTAGAAAGCTGGTATAGGGTGATGATGTCAGTCTGTTGTTTACATCCAGATAGAGTAGGAAGCTGGTATAGGGTGATGATATCTGTCTGTCTGTTGTTTACATCCAGATAGAGTAGGAAGCTGGTATAGGGTGATGATATCTGTCTGTTGTTTACATCCAGATAGAGTAGGAAGCTGGTATAGGGTGATGATATCGGTCTGTCTGTTGTTTACATCCAGATAGAGTAGGAAGCTGGTATAGGGTGATGAATATCTGTCTGTCTGTTGTTTACATCCAGATAGAGTAGGAAGCTGGTATAGGTTGATGATATCTGTCTGTCTGTTGTTTACATCCAGATAGAGTAGAAAGCTGGTATAGGGTGATGTCTGTCTGTCTGTTGATTACATCCAGATAGAGTAGGAAGCTGGTATAGGGTGATGATATCTGTCTGTCTGTAGTTTACATCCAGATAGAGTAGGAAGCTGGTATAGGGTGATGATGTCTGTCTGTTGTTTACATCCAGATAGAGTAGAAAGCTGGTATAGGGTGATGATATCTGTCTGTCTGTTATTTACATCCAGATAGAGTAGAAAGCTGGTATAGGGTGATGATGTCAGTCTGTTGTTTACATCCAGATAGAGTAGGAAGCTGGTATAGGGTGATGATATCTGTCTGTCTGTTGTTTACATCCAGAGAGAGTAGGAAGCTGGTATAGGGTGATGTCTGTCTGTCTGTTGTTTACATCCAGATAGAGTAGGAAGCTGGTATAGGGTGATGATATCTGTCTGTCTGTTGTTTACATCCAGATAGAGTAGGAAGCTGGTATAGGGTGATGATATCTGTCTGTCTGTTGTTTAATCCAGATAGAGTAGAAAGCTGGTATAGGGTGATGTCTGTCTGTCTGTTGTTTACATCCAGATAGAGTAGGAAGCTGGTATAGGGTGATGATGTCAGTCTGTTGTTTACATCCAGATAGAGTAGGAAGCTGGTATAGGGTGATGATGTCTGTCTGTCTGTTGTTTACATCCAGATAGAATAGGAAGCTGGTATAGGGTGATGATATCTGTCTGTTGTTTACATCCAGATAGAGTAGAAAGCTGGTATAGGGTGATGTCTGTCTGTCTGTTGTTTACATCCAGATAGAGTAGGAAGCTGGTATAGGGTGATGATATCTGTCTGTCTGTTGTTTACATCCAGATAGAGTAGGAAGCTGGTATAGGGTGATGATGTCTGTCTGTTGTTTACATCCAGATAGAGTAGAAAGCTGGTATAGGGTGATGATGTCTGTCTGTCTGTTGTTTACATCCAGATAGAATAGGAAGCTGGTAAGGGGTGATGATGTCTGTCTGTTGTTTACATCCAGAGAGAGTAGGAAGCTGGTATAGGGTGATGTCTGTCTGCCTGTTGTTTACATCCAGATAGAGTAGGAAGCTGGTATAGGGTGATGATATCTGTCTGTCTGTTGTTTACATCCAGATAGAGTAGGGAAGCTGGTATAGGGTGGATGATATCTGTCTGTCTGTTGTTTACATCCAGATAGAGTAGGAAGCTGGTATAGGGTGATGATATCTGTCTGTATGTTGTTTACATCCAGATAGAGTAGGAAGCTGGTTATAGGGTGATGATGTCTGTCTGTTGTTTACATCCAGATAGAGTAGAAAGCTGGTATAGGGTGATGATATCGGTCTGTCTGTTGGTTTACATCCAGATAGAGTAGGAAGCTGGTATAGGGTGATGATATCTGTCTGTTGTTTACATCCAGATAGAGTAGGAAGCTGGTATAGGGTGATGATATCGGTCTGTCTGTTGTTTACATCCAGATAGAGTAGGAAGCTGGTATAGGGTGATGAATATCTGTCTGTCTGTTGTTTACATCCAGATAGAGTAGGAAGCTGGTATAGGGTGATGATATCTGTCTGTCTGTTTGTTACATCCAGATAGAGTAGAAAGCTGGTATAGGGTGATGTCTGTCTGTCTGTTGTTTACATCCAGATAGAGTAGGAAGCTGGTATAGGGTGATGATATCTGTCTGTCTGTTGTTTACATCCAGATAGAGTAGGAAGCTGGTATAGGGTGATGATGTCTGTCTGTTGTTTACATCCAGATAGAGTAGGAAGCTGGTATAGGGTGATGATATCTGTCTGTCTGTTATTTACATCCAGATAGAGTAGAAAGCTGGTATAGGGTGATGATGTCAGTCTGTTGTTTACATCCAGATAGAGTAGGAAGCTGGTATAGGGTGATGATATCTGTCTGTCTGTTGTTTACATCCAGATAGAGTAGGAAGCTGGTATAGGTGATGAATATCTGTCTGTCTGTTGTTTACATCCAGATAGAGTAGGAAGCTTGGTATAGGTTGATGATATCTGTCTGTCTGTTGTTACATCCAGATAGAGTAGAAAGCTGGTATAGGGTGATGTCTGTCTGTCTGTTGATTACATCCAGATAGAGTAGGAAGCTGGTATAGGGTGATGATATCTGTCTGTCTGTTGTTTACATCCAGATAGAGTAGGAAGCTGGTATAGGGTGATGATGTCTGTTGTTGTTTACATCAGATAGAGTAGAAAGCTGGTATAGGGTGATGATATCTGTCTGTCTGTATTTACATCCAGATAGAGTAGAAAGCGGGTATAGGGTGATGATGTCAGTCTGTTGTTTACATCCAGATAGAGTAGGAAACTGGTATAGGGTGATGATATCTGTCTGTCTGTTGTTTACATCCAGAGAGAGTAGGAAAGCTGGTATAGGGTGATGTCTGTCTGTCTGTTGTTTACATCCAGATAGAGTAGGAAGCTGGTATAGGGTGATGATATCTGTCTGTCTGTTGTTTACATCCAGATAGAGTAGGAAGCTGGTATAGGGATGATATCTGTCTGTCTGTTGTTTACATCCAGATAGAGTAGAAGCTGGTATAGGGTGATGTCTGTCTGTCTGTTGTTTACATCCAGATAGAGTAGAAAGCTGTATAGGGTGATGTCTGTCTGTCTGTTGTTTACATCCAGATAGAGTAGGAAGCTGGTATAGGTTGATGATATCTGTCTGTCTGTTGTTTACATCCAGATAGAGTAGAAAGCTGGTATAGGGTGATGTCTGTCTGTCTGTTGATTACATCCAGATAGAGTAGGAAGCTGGTATAGGGTGATGATATCTGTCTGTCTGTTGTTTACATCCAGATAGAGTAGGGAAGCTGGTATAGGGTGATGATGTCTGTCTGTTGTTTACATCCAGATAGAGTAGAAAGCTGGTATAGGGTGATGATATCTGTCTGTCTGTTATTTACATCCAGATAGAGTAGAAAGCGGGTATAGGGTGATGATGTCAGTCTGTTGTTTACATCCAGATAGAGTAGGAAACTGGTATAGGGATGATGATGATATCTGTCTGTCTGTTGTTTACATCCAGAGAGAGTAGGAAGCTGGTATAGGGTGATGTCTGTCTGTCTGTTGTTTACATCCAGATAGAGTAGGAAGCTGGTATAGGTGTGTGATGATATCTGTCTGTCTGTTGTTTACATCCAGATAGAGTAGGAAGCTGGTATAGGGTGATGATGTCTGTCTGTTGTTTAAATCCAGATAGAGTAGGAAAGCTGGTATAGGGTTGATATATCTGTCTGTCTGTTGTTTAATCCAGATATCGAGTAGAAAGCTGGTATAGGGTGATGATGTCTGTCTGTCTGTTGTTTACATCCAGATAGAATAGGAAGCTGGTATAGGGTGATGATGTCTGTCTGTTGTTTACATCCAGAGAGAGTAGGAAGCTGGTATAGGGTGATGTCTGTCTGCCTGTTGTTACATCCAGATAGAGTAGGAAGCTGGTATAGGGTGATGATATCTGTCTGTCTGTTGTTTACATCCAGATAGAGTAGGAAGCTGGTATAGGGTGATGATATCTGTCTGTCTGTGTTTACATCCAGATAGAGTAGGAAGCTGGTATAGGGTGATGATATCTGTCTGTATGTTGTTTACATCCAGATAGAGTAGGAAGCTGGTATAGGGTGATGATGTCTGTCTGTTGTTTACATCCAGATAGAGTAGAAAGCTGGTATAGGGTGATGATATCTTTCTGTTGTTTACATCCAGATAGAGTAGGAAGCTGGTATAGGGTGATGATATCTGTCTGTTGTTTACATCCAGATAGAGTAGGAAGCTGGTATAGGGTGATGATATCTGTCTGTCTGTTGTTTACATCCAGATAGAGTAGGAAGCTGGTATAGGGTGATGATGTCTGTCTGTTGTTTACATCCAGATAGAGTAGAAAGCTGGTATAGGGTGATGATATCTGTCTGTCTGTTATTTACATCCAGATAGAGTAGAAGCTGGTATAGGGTGATGATGTCAGTCTGTTGTTACATCCAGATAGAGTAGGAAGCTGGTATAGGGTGATGATGTCTGTCTGTTGTTTACATCCAGATAGAGTAGAAAGCTGGTATGGGGTGATGATATCTGTCTGTTGTTTACACTCCAGATAGAGTAGGAAGCTGGTATAGGGTGATGATATCTGTCTGTTGTTTACATCCAGATAGAGTAGGAAGCTGGTATAGGGTGATGATATCTGTCTGTCTGTTGTTTACATCCAGATAGAGTAGGAAGCTGGTATAGGGTGATGATGTCTGTCTGTTGTTTACATCCAGATAGAGTAGAAAGCTGGTATAGGGTGATGATATCTGTCTGTCTGTTATTTACATCCAGTAGAGTAGAAAGCTGGTATAGGGTGATGATGTCAGTCTGTTGTTTACATCCAGATAGAGTAGGAAGCTGGTATAGGGTATTGATATCTGTCTGTCTGTTGTTTACATCCAGATAGAGTAGGAAGCTGGTATAGGGTGATGATATCTGTCTGTATGTTGTTTAATCCAGATAGAGTAGGAAGCTGGTATAGGGTGATGATGTCTGTCTGTTGTTTTACATCCAGATAGAGTAGAAAGCTGGTATAGGGTGATGATATCTGTCTGTTGTTTACATCCAGATAGAGTAGGAAGGCTGGTATGGGTGATGATATCGGTCTGTCTGTTGTTTACATCCAGATAGAGTAGGAAGCTGGTATGGGTGATGAATATCTGTCTGTCTGTTGTTTACATCCAGATAGAGTAGGAAAGCTGGTATAGGGTGATGAATATCTGTCTGTCTGTTGTTTACATCCAGATAGAGTAGAAAGTGGTATAGGGTGATGTTGTCTGTCTGTTGTTTACATCCAGATAGAGTAGGAAGCTGGTATAGGGTGATGATATCTGTCTGTCTGTTGTTTACATCCAGATAGAGTAGGAAGCTGGTATAGGGTGATGATGTCGTCTGTTGTTTACATCCAGATAGAGTAGAAAGCTGGTATAGGGTGATGATATCTGTCTGTCTGTTATTTACATCCAGATAGAGTAGAAGCTGGTATAGGGTGATGATGTCTGTCTGTTGTTTACATCCAGATAGAGTAGGAAGCTGGTATAGGGTGATGATATCTGTCTGTCTGTTGTTTACATCCAGATAGAGTAGGAAGCTGGTATAGGGTGATGATATCTGTCTGTTGTTTACATCCAGATAGAGTAGGAAGCTGGTATAGGGTGATGATATCGGTCTGTCTGTTGTTTACATCCAGATAGAGTAGGAAGCTGGTATAGGGTGATGAATATCTGTCTGTCTGTTGTTTACATCCAGATAGAGTAGGAAGCTGGTATAGGTTGATGATATCTGTCTGTCTGTTGTTTACATCCAGATAGAGTAGAAAGCTGGTATAGGGTGATGTCTGTCTGTCTGTTGATTACATCCAGATAGAGTAGGAAGCTGGTATAGGGTGATGATATCTGTCTGTCTGTTGTTACATCAGATAGAGTAGGAAGCTGGTATAGGGTGATGATGTCTGTCTGTTGTTTACATCCAGATAGAGTAGAAAGCTGGTTATAGGGTGATGATATCTGTCTGTCTGTTATTACATCCAGATAGAGTAGAAAAGTGGTATAGGGTGATGATGTCAGTCTGTTGTTTACATCCAGATAGAGTAGGAAGCTGGTATAGGGTGATGATATCTGTCTGTCTGTTGTTTACATCCAGAGAGAGTAGGAAGCTGGTATAGGGTGATGTCCTGTCTGTCTGTTGTTTACATCCAGATAGAGTAGGAAGCTGGTATAGGTGATGATATCTGTCTGTCTGTTGTTTACATCCAGATAGAGTAGGAAGCTGGTATAGGGTGATGATATCTGTCTGTCTGTTGTTTACATCCAGATAGAGTAGAAGCTGGTATAGGGTGATGTCTGTCTGTCTGTTGTTTACATCCAGATAGAGTAGGAAGCTGGTATAGGGTGATGATGTCAGTCTGTTGTTTACATCCAGATAGAGTAGGAAGCTGGTATAGGGTGATGATGTCTGTCTGTCTGTTGTTTACATCCAGATAGAATAGGAAGCTGGTATAGGGTGATGATATCTGTCTGTTGTTTACATCCAGATAGAGTAGAAAGCTGGTATAGGGTGATGTCTGTCTGTCTGTTGTTTACATCCAGATAGAGTAGGAAGCTGGTATAGGGTGATGATATCTGTCTGTCTGTTGTTTACATCCAGATAGAGTAGGAAGCTGGTATAGGGTGATGATGTCTGTCTGTTGTTTACATCCAGATAGAGTAGAAAGCTGGTATAGGGTGATGATATCTGTCTGTCTGTTGTTTACATCCAGATAGAGTAGAAAGCTGGTATAGGGTGATGATGTCTGTCTGTCTGTTGTTTACATCCAGATAGAATAGGAAGCTGGTATAGGGTGATGATGTCTGTCTGTTGTTTACATCCAGAGAGAGTAGGAAGCTGGTATAGGGTGATGTCTGTCTGCTGTTGTTTACATCCAGATAGAGTAGGAAGCTGGTATAGGGTGATGATATCTGTCTGTCTGTTGTTTTACATCCAGATAGAGTAGGAAGCTGGTATAGGGTGATGATATCTGTCTGTCTGTTGTTTACATCCAGATAGAGTAGGAAGCTGGTATAGGGTGATGATATCTGTCTGTATGTTGTTTACATCCAGATAGAGTAGGAAGCTGGTATAGGGTGATGATGTCATGTCTGTTGTTTACATCCAGATAGAGTAGAAAGCTGGTATAGGGTGATGATATCGGTCTGCTGTTGTTTACATCAGATAGAGTAGGAAGCTGGTATAGGGTGATGATATCTGTCTGTTGTTTACATCCAGATAGAGTAGGAAGCTGGTATAGGGTGAATGATATCGGTCTGTCTGTTTGTTTACATCCAGATAGAGTAGGAAGCTGGTATAGGGTGATGATGATCTGTAGTCTGTTGTTTAACATCCAGATAGAGTAGGAAGCTGGTATATAGGGTGATGTGGATATCTGCTAGTCTGTTGTTTACAATCCAGATAGAGGTAGGAAGCTGGTATGAGGGTGATGAATATTCTGTCTGTCTGATGTTTACATCCAGATAGAAGTAGGAAGCTGGTATAGGGTTGATGATATCTGTCTGTCTGTTTGTTTACATCCAGATAGAGTAGGAAGCTGGTATAGGGTGATGTCTTGTCTGCTGTTGATTTACATCCAGATAGAGGGAGGAAGCTGGTGTACTTTAGGGGGGGATGATGATATCTGTCTGTCTGTAGTTTACATCCAGATAAGAGTAAGGAAGCTGGTATAGGGTGATTTGATGTCTGAGTCGATGTCTGTGTTTTACATCCCAGATAGATGTAGGAAAGGCTGGTATAGGGTGATGATATTCTGTCTGTCTGTTGTTTACATCCAGATAGAAGTAGGAAAGCTGGTATTAGGGTGATGACTATCTGTCTGTCTGTTGTTTACATCCAGATAGAGTAGGAAGCTGGTATAGGGTTGATGAATCCTGTCTGTCTGTTGTTTACATCCAGATAGAGTAGGAAGCGGTATAGGTGATGAATCTGTCTGTCTGTTGTTACATCCCAGATAGAGTAGGAAGCTGGTATAGGGTGATCGATCTGTCTGTCTGTTGTTACATCCAGATAGAGTAGAAAGCTGGTATAGGGTGATGATGATCTGTCTGTTGTTTTACATCCAGATAGAGTAGAAGCTGGTATAGGGTGATGATGTCTGTCTGTTGTTATACATCCAGATAGAGTAGAAAGCTGGTATAGGGTGATGAGTCTGTCTGTTGTTTACATCCAGATAGAGTAGGAAAGCGGGTATAGGGTGATGATTGTCTGTCTGTGTTTACATCCAGATAGAGTAGGAAGCTGGATAGGGTGATGATTCTGTCTGTCTGTTGTTTACATCCAGATAGAGTAGGAAGCTGGTATAGGGTGATGATATCTGTCTGTCTGTTGTTTACATCCAGATAGAGTAGGAAGCTGGTATAGGGTGATGATATCTGTCTGTCTGTTGTTTACATCCAGATAGAGTAGGAAGCTGGTATAGGGTGATGATCTGTCTGTCTGTTGTTTACATCCAGATAGAGTAGAAGCTGGTATAGGGTGATGTCTCTGTCGTCTGTTGTTTACATCCAATAGAAGGAAAGCTGGTAATAGGGTGATGATGTCAGTCTGTTGTTTACATCCAGAATAGAGGTAGGAAGCTGGTATACGGGTGATGTCTGTCTGTCTGTTGTTTACATCCAGATAGAATAGGAAGCTGGTATAGGGTGATGATATCTGTCTGTTGTTTACATCCAGAATAGAGTAGAAAGCTGGTATTAGGGTGATGATGTCTGTCTGTCTGTTGTTTACATCCAGATAGAGTAGGAAGCTGGTATAGGGTGATGATATCTGTCTGTCTGTTGTTTACATCAGATAGAGTAGGAAGCTGTATAGGGTGATGATGTCTGTCTGTTGTTTACATCCAGATAGAGTAGAAAGCTGCGTATAGGGTGATGATATCTGTCTGTCTGTTGTTACATCCAGATAGAGTAGAAGCTGGTATAGGGTTGATGATGTTGTCTGTCTGTTGTTTACATCCAGATAGAATAGGAAAGCTGGTATAGGGTGATGATGTCTGTCTGTTGTTTACATCCAGAGAGAGTAGGAAGCTGGATAGGTGATGTCTGTCTGCCTGTTGTTTACATCCAGATAGAGTAGGAAGCTGGTTATAGGTGATGATATCTGTCTGTCTGTTGTTTACATCCAGATAGAGTAGGAAGCTGGTATAGGGTGATGATATCTGTCTGTCTGTTGTTTACATCCAGATAGAGTAGGAAGCTGGTATAGGGTGATGATATCTGTCTGTATGTTGTTTACATCCAGATAGAGTAGGAAGCTGGTATAGGGTGATGATGTCTGTCTGTTGTTTACATCCAGATAGAGTAGAAGCTGGTATAGGGTGATGATATCTGTCTGTTGTTTACATCCAGAATAGAGTAGGAAGCTGGTATAGGGTGATGATATCTGTCTGTTGTTTACATCCAGATAGAGTAGGAAGCTGGTATAGGGTGATGATATCGGTCTGTCTGTTGTTTACATCCAGATAGAGTAGGAAGCTGGTATAGGGTGATGAATATCTGTCTGTCTGTTGTTTACATCCAGATAGAGTAGGAAGCTGGTATAGGGTGATGATATCTGTCTGTCTGTTGTTTACATCCAGATAGAGTTAGAAAGCTGGTATAGGGTGATGTCTGTCTGTCTGTTGTTTACATCCAGATAGAGTAGGAAGCTGGTATAGGGTGATGATATCTGTCTGTCTGTTGTTTACATCCAGATAGAGTAGGAAGCTGGTATAGGGTGATGATGTCTGTCTGTTGTTTACATCCAGATAGAGTAGAAAGCTGGTATAGGGTGATGATATCTGTCTGTCTGTTATTTACATCCAGATAGAGTAGAAAGCTGGTATAGGGTGATGATGTCAGTCTGTTGTTTACATCCAGATAGAGTAGGAAGCTGGTATAGGGTGATGATATCTGTCTGTCTGTTGTTTACATCCAGATAGAGTAGGAAGCTGGTATAGGGTGATGATATCTGTCTGTTGTTTACATCCAGATAGAGTAGGAAGCTGGTATAGGGTGATGATATCGGTCTGTCTGTTGTTTACATCCAGATAGAGTAGGAAGCTGGTATAGGGTGATGATATCTGTCTGTCTGTTGTTTACATCCAGATAGAGTAGAAAGCTGGTATAGGGTGATGTCTGTCTGTCTGTTGATTACATCCAGATAGAGTAGGAAGCTGGTATAGGGTGATGATATCTGTCTGTCTGTTGTTTACAATCCAGATAGAGTAGGAAGCTGGTGTAGGGTGATGATGTCTGTCTGTTGTTTACATCCAGATAGAGTAGAAAGCTGGTATAGGGTGATGATATCTGTCTGTCTGTTATTTACATCCAGATAGAGTAGAAAGCTGGTATAGGGTGATGATGTCAGTCTGTTGTTTACATCCAGATAGAGTAGGAAGCTGGTATAGGGTGATGATATCTGTCTGTCTGTTGTTTACATCCAGAGAGAGTAGGAAGCTGGTATAGGGTGATGTCTGTCTGTCTGTGGTTTACATCCAGATAGAGTAGGAAGCTGGGTACAGGGTGATGGATGTCTGTCTGTTGTTTACATCCAGATTGAGTAGGAAGCTGGTATAGGGTGATGATGTCTGTCTGTTGTTTACATCCAGATAGAGTAGGAAGCTGGTATAGGGTGATGATATCTGTCTGTTGTTTACATCCAGATAGAGTAGGAATCTGGTATAGGGTAATGATATCTGTCTGTTGTTTACATCCAGATAGAGTAGGAAGCTGGTATAGGGTGATGATGTCTGTCTGTTGTTTACATCCAGATAGAGTAGGAAGCTGGTATAGGGTGATGATGTCTGTCTGTTGTTTACATCCAGATAGAGTAGGAAGCTGGTATAGGGTGATGATATCTGTCTGTTGTTTACATCCAGATAGAGTAGGAAGCTGGTATAGGGTGATGTCTGTCTGTTGTTACAATCCAGATAGAGTAGGAAGCTGGTATAGGGTGATGATTGTCTGTCTGTTTTTAATCCAGATAGAGTAGGAAGCTGGTATAGGGTGATGATTGTCTGTCTGTTGTTTTACATCCAGATAGAGTAGGAAGCTGTATAGGGTGATGATATCGGTCTGTCTGTTGTTGTCATCCCAGATAGAGTAGGAAGCTGGTATAGGGTGATGAATATCTGTCTGTCTGTTGTTTACATCCAGATAGAGTAGGAAGCTGGTATAGGGTGATGATATATGTCTGTCTGTTGTTTACATCCAGATAGAGTTGGAAAGCTGGTATAGGGTGATGTCTGTCTGTCTGTGTTTACATCCAGATAGAGTAGGGACAGCTGGTATAGGGTGATGATATCTGTCTGTCTGTTGTTTACATCCAGATAGAGTAGGAAGCTGTATAGGGTGATGATGTCTGTCTGTTGTTTACATCCAGATAGAGTAGAAAGCTGGTAATAGGGTGATGATATCTGTCTGTCTGTTATTTACATCCAGATAGAGTAGAAAGCTGGTATAGGGTGATGATGTCAGTCTGTTGTTTACATCCAGATAGAGTAGGGAAGCTGGTATAGGGTGATGATATCTGTCTGTTCTGTTTGTTTAACATCCAGATAGAGTAGGAAGCTGGTATAGGGTGATGATATCTGTCTGTTTGTTTACATCCAGATAGAGTAGGAAGCTGGTATAGGGTGAGATATCGGTCTGTCTGTTGTTTACATACCAGATAGAGTAGGAAGCTGGTATAGGGTGATGAATATCTGTCTGTTGTTGTTTACATCCAGATAGAGTAGGAAGCTGGTATAGGGTGATGTCTGGTCTGTTGTTTACATCCAGATAGAGTAGGAAGCTGGTATAGGGTGATGATATCTGTCTGTTGTTTACATCCAGATAGAGTAGGAAGCTGGTATAGGGTGATGTCTGTCTGTCTGTTTACATCCAGATAGAGTAGGAAGCTGGTATAGGGTGATGATGATGTCTGTCTGTTGTTTACATCCAGATAGAGTAGGAAGCTGGTATAGGGTGATGTCTGTCTGTTGTTTACATCCAGATAGAGTAGGAAGCTGGTATAGGGTGATGATATCTGTCTGTTGTTTACATCCAGATAGAGTAGGAAGCTGGTATAGGGTGATGTCTGTCTGTTTGTTTACATCCAGATAGAGTAGGAAGCTGGTATAGGGTGATGATGTCTGTCTGTTGTTTACATCCAGATAGAGTAGGAAGCTGGTATAGGGTGATGATATCGGTCTGTCTGTTGTTTACATCCAGATAGAGTAGGAAGCTGGTATAGGGTGATGAATATCTGTCTGTCTGTTGTTTACATCCAGATAGAGTAGGAAGCTGGTATAGGGTGATGATATCTGTCTGTCTGTTGTTTACATCCAGATAGAGTTGAAAGCTGGTATAGGGTGATGTCTGTCTGTCTGTTGTTTACATCCAGATAGAGTAGGAAGCTGGTATAGGGTGATGATATCTGTCTGTCTGTTGTTTACATCCAGATAGAGTAGGAAGCTGGTATAGGGTGATGATGTCTGTTGTTGTTTACATCCAGATAGAGTAGAAAGCTGGTATAGGGTGATGATATCTGTCTGTCTGTTATTTACATCCAGATAGAGTAGAAAGCTGGTATAGGGTGATGATGTCAGTCTGTTGTTTACATCCAGATAGAGTAGGAAGCTGGTATAGGGTGATGATATCTGTCTGTCTGTTGTTTACATCCAGATAGAGTAGGAAGCTGGTATAGGGTGATGATATCTGTCTGTTGTTTACATCCAGATAGAGTAGGAAGCTGGTATAGGGTGATGATATCGGTCTGTCTGTTGTTTACATCCAGATAGAGTAGGAAGCTGGTATAGGGTGATGAATATCTGTCTGTCTGTTGTTTACATCCAGATAGAGTAGGAAGCTGGTATAGGGTGATGATATCTGTCTGTCTGTTGTTTACATCCAGATAGAGTAGAAAGCTGGTATAGGGTGATGTCTGTCTGTCTGTTGATTACATCCAGATAGAGTAGGAAGCTGGTATAGGGTGATGATATCTGTCTGTCTGTTGTTTACATCCAGATAGAGTAGGAAGCTGGTGTAGGGTGATGATGTCTGTCTGTTGTTTACATCCAGATAGAGTAGAAAGCTGGTATAGGGTGATGATATCTGTCTGTCTGTTATTTACATCCGATAGAGTAGAAAGCTGGTATAGGGTGATGATGTCAGTCTGTTGTTTACATCCAGATAGAGTAGGAAGCTGGTATAGGGTGATGATATCTGTCTGTCTGTTGTTTACATCCAGAGAGAGTAGGAAGCTGGTATAGGGTGATGTCTGTCTGTCTGTGGTTTACATCCAGATAGAGTAGGAAGCTGGTACAGGGTGATGATGTCTGTCTGTTGTTTACATCCAGATTGAGTAGGAAGCTGGTATAGGGTGATGATGTCTGTCTGTTGTTTACATCCAGATAGAGTAGGAAGCTGGTATAGGGTGATGATATCTGTCTGTTGTTTACATCCAGATAGAGTAGGAAGCTGGTATAGGGTAATGATATCTGTCTGTTGTTTACATCCAGATAGAGTAGGAAGCTGGTATAGGGTGATGATGTCTGTCTGTTGTTTACATCCAGATAGAGTAGGAAGCTGGTATAGGGTGATGATGTCTGTCTGTTGTTTACATCCAGATAGAGTAGGAAGCTGGTATAGGGTGATGATATCTGTCTGTTGTTTACATCCAGATAGAGTAGGAAGCTGGTATAGGGTGATGTCTGTCTGTTGTTTACATCCAGATAGAGTAGGAAGCTGGTATAGGGTGATGATGTCTGTCTGTTGTTTACATCCAGATAGAGTAGGAAGCTGGTATAGGGTGATGATGTCTGTCTGTTGTTTACATCCAGATAGAGTAGGAAGCTGGTATAGGGTGATGATATCGGTCTGTCTGTTGTTTACATCCAGATAGAGTAGGAAGCTGGTATAGGGTGATGAATATCTGTCTGTCTGTTGTTTACATCCAGATAGAGTAGGAAGCTGGTATAGGGTGATGATATCTGTCTGTCTGTTGTTTACATCCAGATAGAGTTGAAAGCTGGTATAGGGTGATGTCTGTCTGTCTGTTGTTTACATCCAGATAGAGTAGGAAGCTGGTATAGGGTGATGATATCTGTCTGTCTGTTGTTTACATCCAGATAGAGTAGGAAGCTGGTATAGGGTGATGATGTCTGTCTGTTGTTTACATCCAGATAGAGTAGAAAGCTGGTATAGGGTGATGATATCTGTCTGTCTGTTATTTACATCCAGATAGAGTAGAAAGCTGGTATAGGGTGATGATGTCAGTCTGTTGTTTACATCCAGATAGAGTAGGAAGCTGGTATAGGGTGATGATATCTGTCTGTCTGTTGTTTACATCCAGATAGAGTAGGAAGCTGGTATAGGGTGATGATATCTGTCTGTTGTTACATCCAGATAGAGTAGGAAGCTGGTATAGGGTGATGATATCGGTCTGTCTGTTGTTTACATCCAGATAGAGTAGGAAGCTGGTATAGGGTGATGAATATCTGTCTGTCTGTTGTTTACATCCAGATAGAGTAGGAAGCTGGTATAGGGTGATGATATCTGTCTGTCTGTTGTTTACATCCAGATAGAGTAGAAAGCTGGTATAGGGTGATGTCTGTCTGTCTGTTGATTACATCCAGATAGAGTAGGAAGCTGGTATAGGGTGATGATATCTGTCTGTCTGTTGTTTACATCCAGATAGAGTAGGAAGCTGGTGTAGGGTGATGATGTCTGTCTGTTGTTTACATCCAGATAGAGTAGAAAGCTGGTATAGGGTGATGATATCTGTCTGTCTGTTATTTACATCCAGATAGAGTAGAAAGCTGGTATAGGGTGATGATGTCAGTCTGTTGTTTACATCCAGATAGAGTAGGAAGCTGGTATAGGGTGATGATATCTGTCTGTCTGTTGTTTACATCCAGAGAGAGTAGGAAGCTGGTATAGGGTGATGTCTGTCTGTCTGTTGTTTACATCCAGATAGAGTAGGAAGCTGGTATAGGGTGATGATATCTGTCTGTCTGTTGTTTACATCCAGATAGAGTAGGAAGCTGGTATAGGGTGATGATATCTGTCTGTCTGTTGTTTACATCCAGATAGAGTAGAAAGCTGGTATAGGGTGATGTCTGTCTGTCTGTTGTTTACATCCAGATAGAGTAGGAAGCTGGTATAGGGTCATGATGTCAGTCTGTTGTTTACATCCAGATAGAGTAGGAAGCTGGTATAGGGTGATGATGTCAGTCTGTTGTTTACATCCAGATAGAGTAGAAAGCTGGTATAGGGTGATGATATCTGTCTGTCTGTTGTTTACATCCAGATAGAGTAGAAAGCTGGTATAGGGTGATGATGTCAGTCTGTTGTTTACATCCAGATAGAGTAGGAAGCTGGTATAGGGTGATGATATCTGTCTGTCTGTTGTTTACATCCAGATAGAGTAGGAAGCTGGTATAGGGTGATGATGTCTGTCTGTCTGTTGTTTACATCCAGATAGAATAGGAAGCTGGTATAGGGTGATGATGTCTGTCTGTTGTTTACATCCAGAGAGAGTAGGAAGCTGGTATAGGGTGATGTCTGTCTGTCTGTTGTTTACATCCAGATAGAGTAGAATGCTGGTATAGGGTGATGATATCTGTCTGTCTGTTGTTTACATCCAGATAGAGTAGGAAGCTGGTATAGGGTGATGATATCTGTCTGTCTGTTGTTTACATCCAGATAGAGTAGGAAGCTGGTATAGGGTGATGATGTCTGTCTGTTGTTTACATCCAGATAGAGTAGAAAGCTGGTATAGGGTGATGATATCTGTCTGTCTGTTGTTTACATCCAGATAGAGTAGAAAGCTGGTATAGGGTGATGATGTCTGTCTGTCTGTTGTTTACATCCAGATAGAATAGGAAGCTGGTATAGGGTGATGATATCTGTCTGACAGTCTGTTGTTTACATCCAGATAGAGTAGGAAGCTGGTATAGGGTGATGATGTCTGTCTGTCTGTTGTTTACATCCAGATAGAGTAGGAAGCTGGTATAGGGTGATGATATCTGTCTGTCTGTTGTTTACATCCAGATAGAGTAGGAAGCTGGTATAGGGTGATGATTTCTGTCTGTCTGTGGTTTACATCCAGATAGAGTAGGAAGCTGGTACAGGGTGATGATGTCTGTCTGTTGTTTACATCCAGATTGAGTAGGAAGCTGGTATAGGGTGATGATGTCTGTCTGTTGTTTACATCCAGATAGAGTAGGAAGCTGGTATAGGGTGATGATATCTGTCTGTTGTTTACATCCAGATAGAGTAGGAAGCTGGTATAGGGTAATGATATCTGTCTGTTGTTTACATCCAGATAGAGTAGGAAGCTGGTATAGGGTGATGATGTCTGTCTGTTGTTTACATCCAGATAGAGTAGGAAGCTGGTATAGGGTGATGTCTGTCTGTTGTTTACATCCAGATAGAGTAGGAAGCTGGTATAGGGTGATGATATCTGTCTGTTGTTTACATCCAGATAGAGTAGGAAGCTGGTATAGGGTGATGTCTGTCTGTTGTTTACATCCAGATAGAGTAGGAAGCTGGTATAGGGTGATGATGTCTGTCTGTTGTTTACATCCAGATAGAGTAGGAAGCTGGTATAGGGTGATGATATCGGTCTGTCTGTTGTTTACATCCAGATAGAGTAGGAAGCTGGTATAGGGTGATGAATATCTGTCTGTCTGTTGTTTACATCCAGATAGAGTAGGAAGCTGGTATAGGGTGATGATATCTGTCTGTCTGTTGTTTACATCCAGATAGAGTTGAAAGCTGGTATAGGGTGATGTCTGTCTGTCTGTTGTTTACATCCAGATAGAGTAGGAAGCTGGTATAGGGTGATGATATCTGTCTGTCTGTTGTTTACATCCAGATAGAGTAGGAAGCTGGTATAGGGTGATGATGTCTGTCTGTTGTTTACATCCAGATAGAGTAGAAAGCTGGTATAGGGTGATGATATCTGTCTGTCTGTTATTTACATCCAGATAGAGTAGAAAGCTGGTATAGGGTGATGATGTCAGTCTGTTGTTTACATCCAGATAGAGTAGGAAGCTGGTATAGGGTGATGATATCTGTCTGTCTGTTGTTTACATCCAGATAGAGTAGGAAGCTGGTATAGGGTGATGATATCTGTCTGTTGTTTACATCCAGATAGAGTAGGAAGCTGGTATAGGGTGATGATATCGGTCTGTCTGTTGTTTACATCCAGATAGAGTAGGAAGCTGGTATAGGGTGATGAATATCTGTCTGTCTGTTGTTTACATCCAGATAGAGTAGGAAGCTGGTATAGGGTGATGATATCTGTCTGTCTGTTGTTTACATCCAGATAGAGTAGAAAGCTGGTATAGGGTGATGTCTGTCTGTCTGTTGTTTACATCCAGATAGAGTAGGAAGCTGGTATAGGGTCATGATGTCAGTCTGTTGTTTACATCCAGATAGAGTAGGAAGCTGGTATAGGGTGATGATGTCAGTCTGTTGTTTACATCCAGATAGAGTAGAAAGCTGGTATAGGGTGATGATATCTGTCTGTCTGTTGTTTACATCCAGATAGAGTAGAAAGCTGGTATAGGGTGATGATGTCAGTCTGTTGTTTACATCCAGATAGAGTAGGAAGCTGGTATAGGGTGATGATATCTGTCTGTCTGTTGTTTACATCCAGATAGAGTAGGAAGCTGGTATAGGGTGATGATGTCTGTCTGTCTGTTGTTTACATCCAGATAGAATAGGAAGCTGGTATAGGGTGATGATGTCTGTCTGTTGTTTACATCCAGAGAGAGTAGGAAGCTGGTATAGGGTGATGTCTGTCTGTCTGTTGTTTACATCCAGATAGAGTAGAATGCTGGTATAGGGTGATGATATCTGTCTGTCTGTTGTTTACATCCAGATAGAGTAGGAAGCTGGTATAGGGTGATGATATCTGTCTGTCTGTTGTTTACATCCAGATAGAGTAGGAAGCTGGTATAGGGTGATGATGTCTGTCTGTTGTTTACATCCAGATAGAGTAGAAAGCTGGTATAGGGTGATGATATCTGTCTGTCTGTTGTTTACATCCAGATAGAGTAGAAAGCTGGTATAGGGTGATGATGTCTGTCTGTCTGTTGTTTACATCCAGATAGAATAGGAAGCTGGTATAGGGTGATGATATCTGTCTGACAGTCTGTTGTTTACATCCAGATAGAGTAGGAAGCTGGTATAGGGTGATGATGTCTGTCTGTCTGTTGTTTACATCCAGATAGAGTAGGAAGCTGGTATAGGGTGATGATATCTGTCTGTCTGTTGTTTACATCCAGATAGAGTAGGAAGCTGGTATAGGGTGATGATTTCTGTCTGTCTGTGGTTTACATCCAGATAGAGTAGGAAGCTGGTACAGGGTGATGATGTCTGTCTGTTGTTTACATCCAGATAGAGTAGGAAGCTGGTATAGGGTGATGATGTCTGTCTGTTGTTTACATCCAGATAGAGTAGGAAGCTGGTATAGGGTGATGATATCTGTCTGTTGTTTACATCCAGATAGAGTAGGAAGCTGGTATAGGGTGATGTCTGTCTGTTGTTTACATCCAGATAGAGTAGGAAGCTGGTATAGGGTGATGATGTCTGTCTGTTGTTTACATCCAGATAGAGTAGGAAGCTGGGGCCTGTTGCACAAAACTAGGATAAGGGATTAAGCCAGGATATCTTGGTGATCCTGGCTCAATTGATCCGTAATCCGGTTGCACTAAAGATGGATAGGGGGCAGGAGGATATGTTATGGTATAAATTACCATGGAGATTTATTCTGTGGAGCTAGCCTGCTCCAGACCAGGCTAAATTCCAGGATCTATTTAATCTCATCCCTAATGTCAGTCAGCAGTCACCACAAATGGAAACCAATAGTTATTTCACTGCTCACTATACATTGTTATCACATAACTAGACCCACTGTTATTATTTAAACGTTTGTGATCATTAATTTCAATGATTTTGGATAAAAAAAATGATTTTTAGATGATGTTGCTATCATTAGATAATTTACAGTTTCCCATAGACTATAAATAAAATGATAGAATATTAGGGCCACAGAGGGGAAAAAAAACACAAGTCATAATATTGTAACCAGTTGTTTTAAAGGAGGACAGTTGTTAAAATGACAGATGTGGGGCATTTCGTGAAATTGTACTTCAGTATGGTTTCATAAACAAAGACATGCTGATGTGCCAGAATATTAAGTATCACATTGTCATAAGTATCAAAACAATATGTAGCTTTTCTGCAGAAAGAACCAGCCTCATAAATTTATGACTTTATCCTTTTTCTTCAGTGTGGCCCTAGTACTGTCATATAAACAAATACACATTCCATATGAATATAAAAACACAATGTGTAACATTATGTTCCTTTATTGAAAACAAAGCAGGTAAACCATCAGCTCCTTTCGAAACTGAAGTCACAGTGACTCTACAAGATGGAAAGCACAGAATCCAAGCATATTATACAAAATTATACATACACATTCAAAGGTCTGTATATAACACACCCTGCATGTCTGCACACTAAAATAAATGCAGGACAAATCCATACACATCAACTGAACAGACAAATGAATGGATGCAGTAGCCTCCCTGCAGCCTTGTATTACACACAGTATACCGCACAAACATCATAAGAGGCCAAATTCGTCAAAAAACGAACCCAAAAAAACCCAAATTCCTCTGCCACCGCAGGACATATTTAACCAAAATTGAAAGCACACATACTAACTAAAATAATTCAACACATATTGGTCCCTCAGCAGCCGACCACTGTCGTCATCAGAGAAGATTGCCGGATTGTCCCAGTCCATGGCTGGTGGCACTCTGGGGGCCCTCTCCTTCCTCAGGCAGGCCACATTGTGGAGGACAGCACAAGCCACAGTAATATCACATGCCCTAACAGGGCTGACCCTTAATTTGTGAAGGCAGTGAAAGCGTGCCTTCAGGAGGCCAAAGGTCATTTCAACTCTGGCCCTGGTCCTGGCATGGGCATGGTTGTAGGCCTGCTGTGCTTCCTGGGGGTCTGTGAAAGGTGTCAGGAGAAAAGGCTGGCAGCCATACCCCCTGTCTCCCAGCAACACACCAGAGAATTCACCTGTCAACACAAAATCTCATCATTACTACCTCATAAACACAGTGATATTCTTGACACAGCCATGATGGTTATAAATAGGGGTTGTGTGGCTTACCTTGTGATAGATTTCAGAGGCCCGAAAGATTCTGGAGTCATGGACTGAGCCAGGCCATTTTGCCACAACATTGCTGATCACACAGTCAGCATTGCAGACCATCTGAAATCATAAGATGAGGAATATTACACCAATCAATGCACATCACTGGCAATGCAGAGTGTTCGTCAATGGACAATATCAAAAAGTTATGTTCACCTGAACATTAATGCTGTGAAAGGATTTCCTATTCACAAAATCGGCCTCATGGGCACCTGAGGGGGCTTTTATCCTTATGTGTGTGCAGTCCACTGCACCAATGACATTGGGGAAACCTGTCACACAAAGTAATGAGTATCCTACTATGTGTTAACAGTTGTCCTGTAATTTGTAGATCCTCTTACCTGCAATCCTATAGAACTCCTCTTTGATGTCACAGAGTCTTCTGTGGCCAGGGAAGGAGATGAAGACATCTGCTAATGCTTTGATAGCCAGACACACACTCCTTATTGTGCGGCAAATTGTGGCCTTGTTCAGCTGTTCTGCATCCCCCACTGAGTACAGGAAGGCTCCACTAGCAAAAAAGCGCAAGGCCACACAAACCATTTGCTCCACACTCAGTGCATGGCTCCGTGCAGTGCGGTGCTTAATCCTGGGATCCAGTAGTCTGCATAGATACCTGATGCCATCTGCAGAAAACCTGTATCTTTCATATAGATGGTCATCAGGGAAGGCCAGTGGGTCCAACCGGTCCCTGAAGACCCTTTCTCGCCTGAAGGCTCTCCTCAGCACAAGTGCTTCTTCATCCACCACATCTCGCACGAATGGGCATGCCATTGTCAGAGCAGAAAGGAACACACAATTTTGGGCCTTCATATAGGCTAGTGGCCACACCTGGTGCTGGGGGGGTGGGCAAAAGAGGGCGATGCCTTATAACGATGACTTGGTTGTACTGATTGCTGGGAAAATAAAAAACTTAGAAAGATGCCACCGTCCTGTGTGCTCACAATAAGAGCTCATATGTCATGGCTCACTTGACTTTACGAGAATATACCTAATTTTTATTTTGAGCTGTGTCATCTTCTTGGAGCTGGGGGAGGAAAGAAAAATAATGATTAATACATTTGTGTTACAGTTAGCATACAGTGTACATTGAAGGCATATCTCACCTCCCTCTCAAGTTTTTTTATTTCAAGGTCCAGTTTCCTAATTGTCCTCTTTTTTATTTCAACTCCAGTGCAAGATTTTCCATCTTTTTCTTCTTGTACTGAATGTCTGTCTGCCAGTTCTATTTGGCGCCGGAGGTGGTTGCCATACAACTTTCTGATAGCTTGTGAGCTCTGTGAACACAATACAATTAGCGCAGCTGGAATTTGGCAGGATGTGGTGTCCTTTTATTAATACGCACTATGTTGCCAGGCTGGTTTTCCCACTGTATAGCATCTGGGTCCTGTAAAAGAAATTAGATTTTTTGATTTTGATGAGGACTCCTCACCATTGTAGAGTAAATAGTACTTTCACAGTCTTAACATGATACCTCATGCCTTCTGGAATCCAGAGAGATGGTCTCCTCCTCATCATCGTCTCCATCATGTGCTGTTGCTGCTGCACTGGGGCCTTCACCCTATCACATTTAATCGGATTCATATTGAAGCTAGTAGACAAGACATGCCAGGCCTACAGTATGCCTTTGATGGAGTACTCACTGGATCAGCATCGTCTGGTGCTTGTGCTGGTGGCTCTAACAGGAACACAGTGCTGCCAGACACTGCAAGGCAATAGGTAAACCAAAGTCAGACAGTCCAAATTGATTCAATATGAATGTGGTTGTATCCCATGTAGAGATGGAAGGACATACCTTGAATGAAGCGGGTGGCATCTTGGGAGGAACCTATGCTCGTCTCTTTCCCCCCAGGGATCCCCTCTAAGACGGGCCTGCCTTTATTTAGCTCCAAGGCCATGTCCTCTGCTGGGGTAAGGTCAGCCTTTGGTGATCCACCACCCGTGCCTTGTCTGTGGGTATTCTTTTTCACTGCTAAAACAGTACAGACAATGTGTGAGCAGGCACCTTCTGGGTACAATATATGCTTGTGCTTTGTTAAATATTAGTCAGGGACCATACCATTCTGCAGAATGTTCTTGTATTTGATTTTGACCTGCTGCCATGTCCGTTTTGGCCCGTTCATGTTTAATCTACACACACACACACACCACACACATTTAATGGAGTCACACTGCAAAAAATTACTTGGTATTTTTGTCTTGTTTTCAGTAAAAATATATCATAGCTTTATACAGTGTGATGGAGTTACTTTACACAATTTCACTCATATCTGCAATGCATTTCAATAAAACATTTAACCGTTTCATAATTACAGTACAACTGCATTTTTGGAGATGTGAATTAAATATTTGAATTGTAATTGTGATGTTTCAGCGGAGCGGTGAGTGTGTAAATGTGCACTACTTACGCATTCAGGCGGTCTGCAATACTTTGCCACGCTTTTTCTCTTTGCTTTATCACTGTGGCGGTGTTGCCTTTCTTCTTAATTATATCTTTTACCTCCTCGTATGCCTCCATGAGGATTTGTGCTTCCGACGGGGAAAAGTACCCGGCTCTAGTTGCCATGGTAAATCAGTTAATCTGTGATCTGTGGCGGGGTCTATTTGAGTGAGCCGTGAGCGCGCACCTATCCAGGATTGGTTTCACCTGGCTTAATGAATCCGTGTCTGCTCATCCTGGCTTGGTCTTTGTGCAACCAATTAAGCCTGGACGCACATGTTTTGGCTTCATTGAGCTCAGCTGAGTCATTTATCCCGGATGTCTTAATTCTACTTTTGTGCAACAGGCCCCAGCTGAGTCATTTATCCCGGATGTCTTAATTCTACTTTTGTGCAACAGGCCCCTGGTATAGGGTGGTGATGTCTGTCTGTTGTTTACATCCAGATAGAGGAAGCTGGTATAGGGTGATGATATCTGTCTGTTATTTACATCCAGATAGAGTAGGAAGCTGGTATAGGGTGATGATGTCTGTCAGACTGTCTCTACTATCAGCCTTTTTTCTCTTTCTCTCCATCAGACGGTGTTGGAGGTACTAAAGGGGCGGGCCATCCCTATTTCTCTCTGGATTCTGATAGGTAGCATCATTGGAGGGCTTCTGCTATTGGCTCTCATCATCTTCGCAATGTGGAAGGTACACCAATCACACCTCACCATACAGTACCTCACACTCTGCAACAACTTGTTTCTCCTCTGCCTTTGTGGTAAAGATCAACACTTTGGATTTCACTCCTTCCTTCTCATCCCTCCTTTCTCCAGCTGGGGTTCTTCACTCGTAAACAGATAAAGGACGAGGAACTCGAGGACTGAGCCCGCCCCTCGCCGCCATGATGTCAGTCAATGGATACAGTATCTGTGACAACCAGAGAACCACAGAAACAGTCCACTTCGCGCCCATCCCCATGGCAACGACCTGCACAGAGACTGCTCCGCCCCCCAGCAATAAAAACAGATGTCTTTCCCCTCTTCTAAATCATGCCCCCCCATAAAGAACGCACAGCCGGTATAGATGAGCGTTGCCCAGTGTGTGTCTGAACTGTCAAAACACCTAACACCACATGGCACAGACTGCATCTATCATCAGACACCCCAACATCTTGTCTGTTTCTACAGGTGAACCCATGGCTGTAGGGCTGTAGCTACACACCTGTTTAGAAACGTACAGCAGGAAGGACGTGTACATGAGTTTTCTTCAGAGATGTCCCAGACAGGAAATAATGCTGTACACTACGTGTCAAACTCATTCCACGGAGGACCGAGTGTCTGCAGGTTCACTCCACCCTTGTACTTGATGGATGAATTAAGATCACGACTTAGTGAGGGACTCCCCTCAACTGGTTGTCTAGGTCTTAATTGAACGGACAAAACAAAAACCTACAGACACACAGCCCTCTGTGGAATGAGTTTGACACTCCTGGTGCAATGTGACTTGGTATGATGTTCAATGACTGCAGACTTCAAACAGCGTAGATCTGTATAAGTAGATATAGTACAGGCATCGACCTGTAGTTAGTACCATGTTGTATAAGTAGATACAGTACAGGTATCAACCTGTAATTAGTACCATGTTGTATATGTAGATACCGTACATGTATCAACCTGTAATTAGTACCATGTTGTATAAGTAGATACAGTACAGGTATCAACCTGTAATTAGTACCATGTTGTATAAGTAGATACAGTACAGGTATCAGCCTGTAATTAGTACCATGTTGTATAAGTAGATACCGTACAGGTATCAACCTGTAATTAGTACCATGTTGTATAAGTAGATACAGTACAGGTATCAACCTGTAATTAGTACCATGTTGTATAAGTAGATACCGTACAGGTATCAACCTGTAATTAGTACCATGTTGTATAAGTAGATACCAACCTGTAATTAGTACCATGTTGTATAAGTAGATACCAACCTGTAATTAGTACCATGTTGTATAAGTAGATACAGTACAGGTATCAACCTGTAATTAGTACCATGTTGTATAAGTAGATACCGTACAGGTATCAACCTGTAATTAGTACCATGTTGTATAAGTAGATACAGTACAGATATCAACCTGTAATTAGTACCATGTTGTGCTATATGGAAAGCAGATCCATCCTTCAAGGAAGCTTGAATGAAAATGCACTACCTGATAATGGGGGCCACTTATAATCATGTGAATATATTTGTATTTCTATGAAACGCTGTTACAAACCAAACTGTCTATTTAATATTCAGAAGTCATCATGACTTTAGATTTTTCACCCATTTTCTCTACAGTACAGTTCATTTTTTTTGTCAAATTAAAACTGTTGATAATTAAAGTTTTTGAAAATCTTATTTTAGTTTCTTTCATGTTCATTTATACATACATAGGATCATTCATTCACATGAACCAAATATTTTATTACATAACTTTTTATTTTTTATCTGGCATTTCGGACTACTTCATTCTATAAAAGAACAAAACACTGACACTAGCAGACATTGTTGAATATATAACTGAAATAACAA
Organism: Oncorhynchus kisutch; assembly: GCF_002021735.2. NCBI lineage: Eukaryota > Metazoa > Chordata > Actinopteri > Salmoniformes > Salmonidae > Oncorhynchus > Oncorhynchus kisutch. The sequence goes on from NC_034186.2 coordinate 75,365,652, forward strand.
CGTCTGTACGTCAGGCAGAAAAAGCACAGGTATATGAAAACCCAAACATATTTTATTGATGCAACTTTATGTCCATTGTGTTTCTCCCCTCCTTCTCACTTGGTCTTGGTAGAGAAGATGTAGGACTCCAGTAGAAAGACAGTCTCATCTACCTGGTTCTCTGTAGAGTCCAACCTTGAGGGAGAAAAGGAACAAGTAAAAGAAAGAGGTAATAAAGCTACAGTAATGTAGCAGTATTAGTAATAACAAGTATGTAGTAGTACTTGTTGATGTGATGTCGTAGGCCTCTAGCTGTTGTCTATAGATATATATAGTATGGGTGTCGTAGCAGTAGCATCCTGACTGGTTGCATCACCGCCTGGTATGGCAACTGCTAGTGCGTACGGCCCAGTACATCACTGGGGCCAAGCTTCCTGCCATCCAGGACCTCTACACCAGGCAGTGTCAGAGGAAGGCCCTAAAAATTGTGAAAGACCCCAGGCACCCCAGTCATAGACTGTTCTCTCTGCTACCGCATGGCAAGCAGTACCGGAGCGCCAAGTATAGGACCAAAAGGTTTCTCAACAGCTTTTACTTCCAAGCCATAAGATTCCTGAACAGGTAATCAAATGGCTACCCCGGAATATATGCATTGTTCCACCTCCCCCCAACCCCTCTTTTATGCTGCTGCTACTCTCTGTTTATCAATAATGCATAGTCACTTTAACTATACATTCATGTACATACTACCTCAATTAGCCCGACTAACCGGTGCCTGTATATAGCCTCTCTACTGTTATTTGTTACTCTTTTTGCTGTTGTTTAAACAGTGGGGCAAAAAAGTATTTAGTCAGCCACCAATTGTGCAAGTTCTCCCACTTAAAAAGATGAGAGAGGCCTGTAATTTTCATCATAGGTACACTTCAACTGTGACAGACAAAATGAAAAAAGAAAATCCAGAAATCACATTGTAGGATTTTTTATGAATTCATTTGCAAATTATGGTGGAAAATAAGTATTTGGTCAATAACAAAAGTTTCTCAATACTTTGTTGTATACCCTTTGTTGGCAATGACAGAGGTCAAACATTTTCTGTAAGTCTTCACAAGGTTTTCACACACTGTTGCTGGTATTTTGGCCCATTCCCCCATGCAGATCTCCTCTAGAGCAGTGATGTTTTGGGGCTGTTGCTGGGCAACACGGACTTTCAACTCCCTCCAAAGATTTTCTATGGGGTTGAGATCTGGAGACTGGCTAGGCCACTCCAGGACCTTGAAATGCTTCTTACGAAGCCACTCCTTCGTTACCCGGGCGGTGTGTTTGGGATCATTGTCATGCTGAAAGACCCAGCCACGTTTCATCTTCAATGCCCTTGCTGATGGAAGGAGGTTTTCACTCAAAATCTCACGATACATGGCCCCATTCATTCTTTCCTTTACACGGATCAGTCGTCCTGGTCCCTTTGCAGAAAAACAGCCCCAAAGCATGATGTTTCTACCCCCATGCTTCACAGTAGGTATGGTGTTCTTTGGATGCAATTCAGCATTCTTTGTCCTCCAAACACAACGAGTTGAGTTTTTACCAAAAAGTTATATTCTGGTTTCATCTGACCATATGACATCCTCCCAATCTTCTTCTGGATCATCCAAATGCTCTCTAGCAAACTTCAGACGGGCCTGGACATGTACTGGCTTAAGCAGGGGGACACGTCTGGTGCAGTGGTAATTAAGGTGCAGTGGTAATTAAGGTGCGGTAGTAATTAAGGTGCAGTGGTAATTAAGGTGCAGTGGTAATGCAGTATTTGTTGATGTGATGTCACAGGGCTTCTAGCCGCTGTCTCTATAGATCTATAGTATGGATGTAGTGGTAATTAGGATTTGAGTCCCTTTGAGTGTGTTACTGATGGTAGGCTTTGTTAATTTGGTCCCAGCTCTCTGCAGGTCATTCACTAGGTCCCCCCGTGTGGTTCTGGGATTTTTTTCTCACCGTTCTTGTGATCATTTTGACCCCATGGAGCCCCAGATCGAGGGAGATTATCAGTGGTCTTGTATGTCTTCCATTTCCTAATAATTGCTCCCACAGTTGATTTCTTCAAACCAAGCTGCTTACCTATTGCAGATTCAGTCTTCCCAGCCTGGTGCAGGTCTACAATTTTGTTTCTGGTGTCCTTTGACAGCTCTTTGGTCTTGGCCATAGTGGAGTTTGGAGTGTGACTATTTGAGGTTGTGGACAGGTGTCTTTTATACTGATAACAAGTTCAAACAGGTGCCATTAATACAGTAACGAGTGGAGGACAGAGGAGCCTCTTAAAGAAGAAGTTACAGGTCTGTGAGAGCCAGAAATCTTGCTTGTTTGTAGGTGACCAAATACTTATTTTCCACCATAATTTGCAAATAAATTCATAAATAATCCTACAATGTGATTTTCCGGAATTTTTTCTCTCATTTTGTCTGTCATAGTTGAAGTGTACCTATGATGAAAATTACAGGCCTCTCTCTTCTTTAAGTGGGAGAACTTGCACAATTGGTGGCTGACTAAATACTTTTTTGCCCCACTGTATTTCTTTACTTATCTATTGTTTACCTAAATATCGCACAGTTGGTAAGTAAGCATTTCACTGTAAGCTGTTGTATTCGGCGCACGTGACAAATAAACTTTGATTTAGTAGTAGTACTTATTGATGTGACTTCGTAGGTCTTCCAGTTGGAGGTCTCAACTTACTGTTGAGAGTTACAATAGTAGAATACACAAGTTGCAATTTTGACATTTGTTGTGCATCAGCAGTTTCTCTTGTTATGTCAGTCACTGACAGTCACTCCCTGACAGTCACTCCCCCATGTCAGCTAACATTTTCTAGATTGTTAGTCTTATCTAAACTAGCAGTAATCATCGAATTAAATCACTCACTCAGATAGCATATTAAAAACAGAAAACATGGCAAAATGTGTAGGATTGCAGGAAATGTACTCTAAAAAGTAAATGTATTGTCTCCTAGCTTAAGGCCCCTAAAAGGGTCGGCTCTGACTGCATGAGTGGGTATGGATGTGGTGCGCAGATCCGCGATGTTCATACTTTTGTGGCCCCCCCATCCCCATCCCTGATCTATAGTACGTGTGTATTAGTAGTAATGCAGTATTTGTTGATGTGATGTCACAGGGCTTCTAGCTGCTGTCTCTATAGATCTATAGTATGGATGTAGTGGTAATTAAGGTGCAGTAGTAATTAAGATGTAGTGGTAATTAAGGTGCAGAGGTAATGCAGTATTTGTTGATGTGATGTCACAGGGCTTCTAGCCACTGTCTCTATAGATCTATAGTATGGATGTAGTGGTAATTAAGGTGCAGTGGTAATTGAGATGTAGTGGTAATTAAGGTGCAGTAGTAATTAAGGTGCAGTAGTAATTAAGGTGCAGTAGTAATTAAGGTGCAGTAGTAATTAAGATGTAGTGGTAATTAAGGTGCAGTGGTAATGCAGTATTTGTTGATGTGATGTCACAGGGCTTCTAGCCACTGTCTCTATAGATCTATAGTATGGATGTAGTGGTAATTAAGGTGCAGTGGTAATTAAGGTGCAGTGGTAATTAAGGTGCAGTAGTAATTAAGATGTAGTGGTAATTAAGGTGCAGTGGTAATGCAGTATTTGTTGATGTGATGTCACAGGGCTTCTAGCTGCTGTCTCTATAGATCTATAGTATGGATGTAGTGGTAATTAAGGTGCAGTGGTAATTAAGGTGCAGTAGTAATTAAGATGTAGTGGTAATTAAGGTGCAGTGGTAATGCAGTATTTGTTGATGTGATGTCACAGGGCTTCTAGCTGCTGTCTCTATAGATCTATAGTATGGATGTAGTGGTAATTAAGGTGCAGTGGTAATGCAGTACTTGTTGATGTGATGTCGCAGGGCTTCTAGCTGCTGTCTCTCGGGGGCAGTGATCATCTCCTCCACCTCTGTCAGCTGTTCAGGCTCCGCGCCACTGGCCTGCAGCGATGCCAGGATCGCCTCGATTCGCTGGGACTTCTCCAGCAGACGCCTGTCAATCAAACACAGGAAGTCGTGTACATGTACCAAAATTGCTGAGGATTATATACACAAAAAGTCAGACTTGTTTCCATTGTGGTCCTCTATTGTCCTCTAAAAGTCAATATGCAGACCTAAAGAGACCTTAGCAGGAGACTTAGAGAATAAAACCAAATCTATCCATCCATCCATCCACGCAGGAATCAATCAATAAACTCACTTGTTCTCCTTGGTCTCGAAGAGGCGCCTCTCAATCAGATTAGCCACTGTCTGCAAGTAGTGATGGGGGAAAAATGGATACAGTTACATATCACAATATTGTTCTCCATCTTCTAAGCCAACAGATTTTCTGCACTTTTATTTCCATGACTGATCAAAACAAACGTTCTCATGCGCTCTCGTCTCTCTGCAGCAGACATATAGCGAGCAATATGTTTGGAACATCAAATCGCAATATCGCATTGCATATAGAAATGTGAGAATTGCAATACATATTGTATCAGCATCATGAGGTCCTCAGCAATTCCCAGCCCTATCTGCAAGTCAGACGTACACCATTAATTGTCAAGTCAGCGATGCACGAAGTAATGATGTCACAGAGGGCTTGTACAGAAACGCAGCCTGAAACCCCAAACAGCAAGCAATGCAGATGTAGAAGCAATATCAGGCGGGCTTCCGCAACAATGGAGTGTGAATTGCGACACTAAATGTCTCTGCTGTTGTGGTCCTGAAGCTCAAGTTGCAGCACCGTAAAGTACACATGCAGACATATACACTCACCGGCCAGGTTATTAGGTACACCACCACATTCACCAAAATATAGCGCTCCTACAGACTGAGTCACGTGACCGTGGCTTGCTATATAAAGCAGGCAGACAGGCATTGAGGAATTCAGTTACTACTGTTTGATTGAATGTTAGAATGGGCAAAGCCAGTGACCTAAGCGATTTTGAGAGTGATATGATCGGTGTCAGGCATGCCAGATCTCAGAAACGGCCGCTGGCCTGGGCTTTTCACACACAGCAGTGTCTACGGTTTCCCAGGAATGGACAAACAAAAAGCATCCAGTCAGCGGCAGTCCTGTGGGCGAAAACAGCTTGTTGATGAGAGGAGGAAGGAGATTAGCAAGAATCATGCAAACTAACAGACGGGCCACAAACAGGCAAATAACGACACAGTACAACAATGGTGTGCAGAACGGCATCTCGGAATGCACATCTCGTCGGTCCTTGTCACAGATGGGCTATTGCAGCAGACGACCACACAGGGTTCCACTCCTATCAGCCCAAAACAAGAAGAAGTGGCTCCAGTAGGCTCAAGATCACCAACAGTGAACAATTGATGAGTGGAAAAACCTTCAACGAATCCCGGTTCCTGTTGCGTCATGCTGATGGAAGAGTCAGGATTTGGCGTAAGCAGCATGTGTCCGTGGACCCATCCGGCCTGGTGTCAACGGTACAGGCTGGTGGTGGTGGTGTACCACTATCCAATCTGCAGCAACCGTGTGTTGCCAACGCATCAGCATGGACTAACATCCCAGTGGAACCTTTCCGACTTTTAGAGTCCATGCCGTGAAGAATTCAGGCTGTTCTGGAGGCAAAGGGGGGGTCCGACCTGGTACTAGATAAATGTACCTAATGAACTGAAAGTAGATTTGACTCGTTCTCCTTCTGTATTTCCTCTGTATTTAGACAGTTTAAAATGTAGATGTAAAGGTACAGTTGTAGAAGAGAGAACAGCAGAAAGAGGCTGGGGATTTAATGTGTCAATGTGGACAATATGTGTTCAGTAAACTGCAGCACTACCGCTGCGCCGCAGGTTTGCAAATATTTTGTCCCGAGTGCAACATCTTGCATCACGCTCATCTGTAATATCAGCGTTTCATCCTGCTGCTCATAGTATAGCTTAGTTTGAATGTGTACCTTGTAGCAGTGTTGTAGCAGTAGGCGGGCAGTAGGCAGCTGGTTGACAGTGTACAGGTAGAAGGTACGTGAAGGGGCGTGGTCAGGAGTCTTAGGGATTTCCTAGGGTGGAAAAATACAGGTGAGCATGATAATGTACAGTTTGTAAAGTGTGTGTGTGTATTTGTGTGTTACCTGTAGCTGTACCAGGTTCTCTGACAGCAGTGTGTACAGCATGTCTTTGGCCTCCTTGGCAGGGATCATAGCAAAGTCCTCCACCTGCTTCTGCTCCAGGTGACGTTTCCTTAGCAACAGACGGAAGATCCTAGCCGACCGTGAGCCAAACCTGACAATGGGAAAGGTTGAATGAGTGACACCCTACAAGTTATGTAGCCACCGTGGGCAGAGACATAAACACAGTAAATGGACACAGACCAACTCTGACAAACACAGACACACCGACCTCTCCTGTACCACAGACTCCAGTGTGGCTCTCGCCAGGTTGGCCAGGGCTCTTTGGAGATCTGAGTGGTCAGTCAAGAAATGACCACTTACAACTGTATCATGAAATACTGGAAATGACCTATTATACAATAGTGTGTGGTGTGTGGATGAGAAACTCAAACAGGTTTCATCAGGGTTGAAAAAGGATACTGACCACGTACATTCCTCCTCCACTGTCACCTGATTTCCCCACAAACTCCATCTGAGGAAGAGGGAGGGAGAAACATCAGTTTACCAGCCCCCTAGGCACTGATCCAAGGTCAGTTCTGCAATTGATCTCCCAATGGTTAAGGTTGGGATATGGGGAGGGGAATCTGCTCCTACCGGGTCATCCACCAGAAGGGAGAGGTACTGGTCCAGTATTGGTCTGCTGATGCTGTAGTTGGGCGGGAGGGAGCGGAAGATCTCATTGGCTGAGAGGGGCTGAGTGTAGGCGGCGGTCTGTGTGGTGGTAACCTCACTCATCCTCAACATAGTCCTCACTATCTCACTACTGGTCTGTGGGGGGGGGGGGAGAGAGCGGTCTTTTTCACTCAGGCCCCCCTTCCAGCATTGGGGAACATCCCGTATGACACATCTATTTCTATGGGCACAAGCACTGTTCATGATACAAACTGTTCACAGCCCTCTTGTTGGTGGAGAAAACATCTGGTAGGTTTAAAGCTTTCCTGCAATTCTACACTTTGTCTTGAAGTGCAGAGAAAATGTTGCCATTTTTTTTTTTTTTAACTAGGCCACGCCCTCCCTGCTAACCCCTCAGTTTGGGAATCACTGACTTAGACCACCCCCATTAAATCTCTCCTGGTCTACAAGCATACGGAGGTGGTCTGTAAGGGTCTGTGACACTGACCTGGTCCAGTTTGCTGGCCACAGCACTAATGATGGCCTGGTCTCTGAAGTGCTGATGGAACCTCTCAAAGTTCACCAGCCAGTAGATCCCCTCATCACCACATGACTGGAAAGAGAGGGGAGGGAGGAGATAGAAAGAGGCACAAGTCATTCAAAGCGGTTCCATTCCTTATTGAGAGGAGTAAAAGAAAAACGGAACAAGGTTCTCTGATTCTCTATAGCAGCCCATTATCTGAGTGTCAAGAGTAGAGGGTCTGACCTCTGAGTCCATCTTGGCTTTCTTCCCTCCTCTCTGCTCCTCACTATCATCACTGGAGCGTCTGCGCTTCCCACGACCTGCCACACAAACACAACAAGCGAGTGTATAGCAAATATTTACTGAATTACATATAGCAGGAGGTTTACATGTGGGTATGCACACAGGTGAAAAGGTACTATGTGTTATATGAGACAAAGTTTTTGCGGTACCTATGAGTGTGACATGGGGCAGCTTGTAGCAGTCGGGGTTGCTCTCTGCTGTTGGGGGGGCAGTGGAGGCGGGGGCGGCAGGGGTGCTGGGGGTCGCCGGGGTAGTGGAGGTGGCTGCAGTTCCCATCTCGGCCACCGGAGGACAGCGCTGCAGGAAGTGAGTCTCCACCAGCTTAGAGAAGGCTGAGACCACCTCACTGTACTCCATACTACGACCCTCTACAGAGAGAAAAATCATGAGGACAGAAGGAGAAGAAAATATAGAATAATCATACATCTTGTAATCGCTCTCTCACACACCCTCCATGTTATGAGTGAGTCGGTCAGCTACAGTCTTGACCGTGTTGCTCATGGTCATATGGCCTCGTTGTAGGACCTCCTCCACGATGAGTTCTCCTGTGTCTCCATACAGGGTCTTAGCTGTGTAGATGTACCGCGGGTACCGCAGAACCCTTAGAACCCGCTCACAGCTGGCCCGGTACTCCACTGGGCTCCCGGGGCCTCGCCGGCCCGACCCGAAATCACAAGCACCGTGCTGTACCAACACACACAGAGACTTCTTCACCTGCAGAAGAGACAGGGTCACCACCTAGGTTGAACAATATGTTTTATGTGTGTGTGTGTGTATGTGTTTGTTTGTGTAGTACCAGGTCCAGTGGTGTGTTGGTCTCATTGGCGATGGTCCTGAGGTTCTGTGCCCCTCCTCTGAGCAGGTGAGTGCCTATCCTCTCCACCACCTCTCCAAAGTGCTCCTGTAGCAGCAGGCCACACAGCCGCACCTCCTGGGCAGTCATATGCTGAGACAGGAGGATCCGGGGAACAGGTCAACAACACATTTTTGGACTGTTCATCGAAATATACGTATGCTGAGAAGTATAATGACACTAACAACCGGTAACCAAATCACGGCTTTTCAACAACGTTTACTAACAACTTTAATTTTAAAACGTAACTGCCATGCTCACAAACCTTTGCAAAACACCCTTTTCAGATCATGAAATGAGTTTCGGGAGAATCCTCGCAAAACAACTTCAGAATCCCAAACACATGTGATTGCCAGCGCCACAACACAACGAATTTCCGCACTCACAGGTAAGCTTATTTTCCCAAAGAGTTGCGCATTGCATGAAGGGATGTTGGCGGACCACCCTCTTTGGTATGCAGGAGGACCGACGTCACTGTTTGTGCTTATTCTGGGGAAGATGGCGGAAGCTGCGGCGGTTCCCCCGCATCGGTTCTTCTGTCATTGTTGTAAGGGAGAAGTAAGCCCCAAGCTCCCGGTAAGTCAGTCGTTTCACCGTGTCCCGATCAAGGCTGTTCAATGCAGGTGTTTTTATTTTCCGTCGGTTGACAACCGAATCGGAGTCCAGCAAATAGCAGTAGTTGTTTAACTAGCTAGCTGCTAACTGTAGACGGATAGCCAGTAGGGCCCTCGGCACTGGCTCTAACTAGCTAGCATATAATGTTGATGTTTGTTGTTGCTCGCTTTAACAATAGGGTTTGTCAACTAATTTCTTTAACAAAGACATTATGTACAGTAATTATTAAAGATTATACTGGCATGGTTGAATAACCGTACCTGTAGTTACTGAGTAGCTGGTGTTATTTGATGTGATGTTAACCTTATTCGAGGTGGGTTTTGTGTGCTTTTCCTGAATTCTTCGAGGAGGTAGCTATATGGAAATCTGATGGATATTTTAACCTAACTCGGCCAGTCTGGCTACTCCTTGGCCTACAAAAGCAGAGGGAATACGGGGGTTTCCTTGGCCTGGGGCGCGTTCAGCAGGACACAACGGTTTGGCACGTTCAGATAGAACATATTATGTAGAACAATAAATCATGTAGGCTCTATTTACGCATTCTATCTGCAACGTTCGTGAACGTTTGGCAACTGAATGTGGCACAGTTCAGTTTCACAATCAAACTGAAAGTAAAATGTAGAAAGACATTGCACAATATTTTGACTGCTTGACCCAAATTATTTAACTACATTAATCTGTATTGACTGCGTTCATTCTAGAAGAGACGTTATGACGCTTAACGTTTTGCATTTAGCTAGCCAGTCGTGTAGCTAGCTATCTGTTAGTTATTGACTCGCAGTCTCTGGCAGTCAGTGAGTCACTCAGTCTGCTTGTCTAAATCAACGTTAGCTAGGATACATTTGTGTATGTTAGGCTGGTCAGTGAGAGGCAGGCTGGTAATCCCGTTTATTCCCTTCCTGCCATTGAAGCTAAATCTGTGAGGAGTCTGAAGTAGGCCTAGACAGGGACATAAGGCCAGTTTTGAGATTTCCCTCTTATTGGGAAATATATGTGTGCCTATGGGTCAGATCAATCTAGTCCAGGGTTTCCCCAAACTCGGTCCTGCCCCCCCATCATCAAGATTGGGCTCCAGAGTGGCGCAGTGGTCTAAGGCACTGCATCTCAGTGCTAGAGGCGTCACGACAGACCCTGGTTCGATTCCCGGCTGTATTACAACCGGCCATGATTGGGAGTCCCATTGGGCCAGTGTAGTACGAGTTAGGGTTTGGCCAGGGTAGGTTGTCATTGTAAATAAGAATTTGTTTTTGTCTGACTTGCCTAGTTAAATAAAAGCTTTGATTATTGGAATCAGCTGTGAAGCTCTCAGGCAAGAAACTAAACTTGTACTGGGGTTGGGGGTGAATTTGGGAAACTCTGATCTAGCCTGCCACAGGCTAACCCTGCCTGCTGGTCTCACTGTCGCACTATCTGTGCTGCTGAGGCATGTTTCAGCCATGCCCACTGACTGCATATAAGCAGGCATAGTGTCTGTATGTTTTCACCAGATGACAATATTGCATACAGCAATACAGGGTTTGAACAATTTTGGAATGAGGTTCACTTCATGTTTTGTGGAATAAAAAACATGTCTGTGTCATAGGCCTAATCCCATTGTGAGTGAACTCGACACTGGTACCAGGGAAGAATACTTCTCGATGACAACTTCCACTTTACGTGTTTATGTTCCTGCCTAATGCTATGTTCAAATAGGCTATATCCTGACTCTGCCACTGATCTCTACTAGACATTTCCCCATTCTACAGACAGAAACCCCTGCATAGCTGCCTCAGCAGCCCTGTATAGAACACAGTGTGACTCGTGTACTCTCTGAGTTTGTGGTGTTGTGTGTTTTTGCAGGAGTACATCTGTCCCAGGTGTGAGTCTGGCTTTATAGAGGAGGTAACAGAAGATTCCAGGTGAGAATATATTGTTTCTTATGTCTGTAGCTTTAATGAATCTACCAGACATAGGCTAGGCAGAGTGAATGGAAGGTGGTGGAGAATGACTGTGTATAGATGTTGGATGTTACTAATGCTGTGTTCTGCCTCCTGTGTGCTGTTTCCCTCAGTCTGCTAGAGGGTGGCACTAACGGGACAGATGACACGGCCACACAGTTTGCAGAGGTATGATATGCACTGTGGCCTGGAGGGTACAGGGGGGGAGGGATGCAAATGTCTACTGTGATCTCATCTGTACTAAATGTATTATCCCATCTTTCTTTCACATGCTTTCTCTATCTCTGTCTCCCTTCCACTGTCCCTCTCTCCATTCCCCCTCCTCCCACCCTCTGTTTTCACCCTCGCCCCTCATTTCTCTCTCAGCAGCTGTGGCACCTGTTGTTTGTAGAGAGGCCTTTCACAGTGGATGGTGACAGTCCAGACTCAGAGCCCCGGGTCCCTGGTGGAGGGGTTGGGGTAGGATCGGGGGGATTAGGTCTGGGGGGGCTGGGAGGGCTAGGAGGCCTGGGAGGAGGTCCTATCGGAGGGTCAGTCCCTGCTGGGCTAGGAGGACCCCTGGGGGGTCCTCTGGGAGGGGGGGAACACTGGGGGCCTGGTCGCCCCCCTCGCCTGCACAGTCAGCGGAGGTACCGCTCCAGAGGGAGCAGCAGACCTGACCGCTCACCTGCCGTAGAGGGGTGAGACTCCTCTCCTTACGATGCCATGTTGATATTCATATGGCTGTTTTAATCAGTCAGGATTTGCAGGTTCTAAATGTAGTCTCTTTTTTTTAGTTTTCAGTGTTCTGCTGATTCCTGACGGATGTGTGTGCCTTCTCTCTCTGTAGGATAGTACAACAGTTTCTGGCTGGTCTATTTGCCAACTCTGGAGTTCCTGGCTCGCCTCCCCTCTCTTGGTAAGAACCTTCTTACTGACATGTAAGCAGTGGTTATACATAATGTAAGTCCATAGTTTGACTTACACACTTTCTCTTGTGGATTCCTTACAAATAGTGAGGTGGATCAACATGAATATTTGAAGATTCCCTGACTTGTTATGGGTGTGCCTCAGCCAGCACCCCTGGGACCCTGTCATTTAAACCCAAACTAAATCACAACCCATAGTGTTGCTGTTCATCATGTGTGAAACAGGATATTTCCTGAATGTTTCATCTTTAACTGTAATTGACCTCCTCTCTCTGTGTGTTAGGACGGGGATGCTACACTCTAACCCAGGGGACTATGCTTGGGGACAGGGGGGACTGGACGCAGTCATCACACAGGTACGCACGCACAAACCCCATTCACTTGATTTGGTATGGATGGCCACTAACCAACTATTACTTCATACTACGTAGTATGCTATATGGATGTTGGTAGACTCAGAATGCTAATGAAGGTTTAGCAGTTCTCTTGGTAATTTCTCTCTATCTTTTCCAGGATGTTTCTGATGGTTTTACTCTTTTGTTGTATCATGCTAGGTTAGCACACAGTTTACAGCACAAAGGTGAATTGCAAAGCTGTTCTTATAGTTACATCACAATCACAATGGTTGCTGCAGGATCTTCTCTGTCTACCTGTGTGTAGTTGTTAGGTCAGTTTGAGAACACGGGCCCTCCTCCTGCAGAGAAAGAGAAGATCTCCTCCATACCTACAGTCAACGTGTCTCAGGATCAAGCAGGTCAGTCCTTTACCTCCTCTCCAGTTTCTCCATAGTGCCTATACACTACCAGTCAAAAGTTTGGACACGCTTATTCATTTAAGGGTTTTTCTTTATTTTCACTATTTTCTATATTGTAGGAAAATAGTGACAACATCAAAACTATGAAATAACACTTTATTGGTTGTAACCAAAAAAGTGTTAAACAAATCAAAATATATTTTAAGTCTTAGATTCTTCAAAGTAGCCACCCTTTGCCTTCACAGCTTTGCACACTCTTGGCACACTCAACCAGCTTTACCTGGAATGCTTTTCCAACAATCTTGAGGAGTTCCCATATATACTGAACACTTGTTGGCTGATTTTCCTTCACTCTGCAGTCCAACTCATCCCAAACCATCTCAATTGGGTTGAGGTCAGGTGATTGTGCTCCCGAGTGGCGCAACGGTCTAAGGCACTGCATCTCAGTGCAAGAGGCGTCACTACAGTCCCTGGTTCGAATCCAGGCTGAATCACATCCGGCCGTGATTGGGATTCCCATAGGGCGGTGAACAATTGAATCACATCCGGCCGTGATTGGGATTCCCATAGGGCGGTGAACAATTGGCCCTGCGTCGGCCATCATTGTAAAATAACAATTTGTTCTTAACTGACTTGCCTTCTTGGTCAAATAGCCCTTCCACAGCCTGGAGGTGTGTTGGGTCATTGTCCTGTTGAAAAACAAATAATAGTACCACTAAGCCCAAACCAGATGGGATGGCGTATCGCTGCAGAATGCTGTGGTAGCCATGCTGGTTAAGTGTGCTTTGAATTCTAAATTAATCACAGACGGTGTCACCAGCAAAGCCTCCTCCTCCATGCTTCACGGCGGGAACCACACATGCTGAGATCATCCGTTCACCTACTCTTCGTCTCACAAAGACACAGGGGTTGGAACCAAAAATCTAATTTGTCCATTGCTCGTGTTTCTTGGCCCAAGCAAGTCTCTTCTTCTTATTAGTGTCCTTTAGGAGTGGTTTCTTTTGCAGCAATTCAACCATGAAGACCTGATTCACGCATTCTCTTCTGAACAGTTGATGTCTGTTACTTGAACTCTCTGAAGCATTTATTTGGGCTGCAATCTGAGGTGCAGTTAACTCTAATGAATTTATCCTCTGCAGCAGGTAACTCTGGGTCTTCCTTTCCCATCAAATGACATTTTATTGGTCACATACACATGGTGTTAGCAGATGTTATTGTGAGCGTAGTGAAATGCTTGTGCTTCTAGTTCCGACAGCAATATCTAACATGTAATCTAACAATTCCACAACAACTACCTAATATACACAAATCTAAGTAAAGGAATGGAATAAGAATATATACATATAAATATATGAATGAGCAACGACAGAGCGGCATAGGCTAGATGCAATAGATGGTATAAAATACAGTACATACATATGAGATGAGTGATGCAAGATATGTAAACATTATTAAAGTGGCATTATGGCAGTCCTCATCAGAGCCAGTTTCATCACAGCGCTTGATGGTTTTTACAACTGCACTTGAAGAAACTTTCAAAGTTCTTAAAATGTTTCCCGGATTGACTGAACTTCATGCCTTAAAGTAATGATGGACTGTCGTTTCTCTTTGCTTATTTGAGCTGTTTTTTCTATAATATGGACTTGGTCTTTTACCAAATAGGACTATCTTCTGTATACCAGCCCTACCTTGTCACAACACAACTGATTGGCTCAAACGCATTAAGAAGGAAATAAATTCCACAAATTAACTTTTAACCTCTTGAATCTATGGGGGCGCTATTTCATTATTGGATAAAAAAACGTGCCCGTTTTAAGCGCAATATTTTGTCACGAAAAGATGCTCGACTATGCATATAATTGGCAGCTTTGGAAAGAAAACACTCTGACGTTTACAGAACTGCAAAGATATTATCTGTGAGTGCCACAGAACTCATGCTACAGGCAAAACCAAGATGAAACTTCAAACAGGAAATGAGCAGAATTTCTGAGGCTCTGTTTTCCATTGTCTCCTTATATGGCTGTGAATGTGCCAATGAACGAGCTTAAGCTTTGTGCCGTTTGTCCAAGGTGTCTGCAGCATTGTGACGTATTTGTAGGCATATCATTGGAAGATTGGCCATAAGAGACTACATTTACCAGGGGTCCGCCCAGTGTCCTTTGTCTAAATTGGTGCGTAATCTTCAGCCGCATGCATTTTCTCCTGGGATTCAGAGGGGAAAGCACACTTCCACGAACGATATATCATCGAAGAGATATGTGAAAAACACCTTGAGGATTGATTCTAAACAACGTTTGCCATGTTTCAGTCGATATTATGGAGTTAATTTGGCAAAAAGTTCGCCGTTTTGATGACTGAATTTCCGTTTTTTTTGGGTAGCCAAACGTGACGCACCAAACGGAGCGATTTCTCCTAAACAAATAATATTTTTGGAAAAACTGAACATTTGCTATCTAACAGTCTCCTCATTGAAAACATCTGAAGTTATTCAAAGGTAAATGATTTTATTTGAATGGTTTTCTGGTTTTTGTGAAAATGTTGCCTGCTGAATTGCTAACGCTAAATGCTACGCTAGCTATGAATAGCTATGAATACTGTTACACAAATGCTTGTTTTCCTATGGTTGAGAAGCATATTTTGAAAATCTGAGATGACAGTGTTGTTAACAAAAGGCTAAGCTTGAGAGCTAGCATATTTATTTCATTTCATTTGCGATTTTCATGAATAGTTAACGTTGCGTTATGGTAATGGGCTTGAGGCTGTAGTCACGATCCCAGATCCGGGATGGCTCGACGCAAGAAGTTCAAGGCACACCTGTTAATTGAAATGCATTCCAGGTGACTACCTCATGAAGCTGGTTGAGAGAATGCCAAGAGTGTGCAAAGCTGTCATCAAGACAAAGGGTAGCTACTTTGAAGAATCTCAATATATTTTGATTTGTTTAACACTTTTTTGGTTACTACATGATTCCATATGTGTTATTTCATAGTTTTGATGTCTTCACTGTTATTCTACAATGTAGACAATTGTAAAGATAAAGAAACTCTTGAATGAGTAGGTGTCAACTTTTGACTGGTACTGTAAATAAGCTAGTATAGCTGTGCTGCTGACTCATTGGGGTAAATGAGGACTCCTCTCTCTCTCTGTAGCTGCTGTCGCCAGTCCTCCCTGTCGTTGTCTTTCTCACACATCTGTCCCACTCTCTCTCTTCCTCTCTGTCTGTCTCTGTCCCCCAAGGCCCACATAGCTGTTGTCTCACTCTCTCCCTCTGTCTGTCTCTCTGTCCCCCCTGGCCCAGGGCCCACATAGCTGTTGTCTCTCTCTGTCCCCCCTGGACCAGGGCCCACATAGCTGTTGTCTCACTGTCTCTTGTCATTAAGAGTGCTACTTATTACTCTTAAATCATCTCAACGAGCCACTCAGGAATTTGGCTTCAGTTATTTTAATGTCTGATAGTCCATCATTGTAAATAAGAATTTGTTCTTAACTGACTTGCCTAGTTCAGTAAAGGTTCAATAAAAACATCTAATGTAGCCCCAGCTTCATCATCCCTTCAGTCTTCCCATCTCTCCCTCTCCTCCCCTGTTCTCTGTATACTGTAATATGGAGTATTTCTCCTGCGTGTAAGATAGTTATGTATGATCATTTATAACAGGAATGTCATACTAGATAGTAAAAAGGTGTGTGTGTGTCTCCAGACTGCAGTATGGAGTGTCCGGTGTGCAAGGAGGACTTTGCAGTTGGAGAGCCCGTCAGACAGCTACCCTGCAACCACTTCTTCCACTCAGACTGTATAGTACCCTGGCTGGAAATGGTGAGGAGGGCGGGGGAATATTTAGTAGGAGGAATGTTTTGAAGACATTTGTAACTGATTTTCTCCTCTCTCTCTTTCTGCAGCATGATACGTGTCCTGTGTGTAGGAAGGGGTTGAATGGAGAAGACAGCAACACCCAGAACCCCCCAGAATCCCCCTCTCTAAACACGGACCCCCGCACACAGGAGAGATGGTCCTTCTGAAATACACCTCCCCCTCATCCCTCCATCGCACCTCTCCTCTGACCTCCTTTTAATCTCCTTCATTCCACTTTTTTGACCCTCATCCCTCCCTCTTCTCTATGAACTACTGCACACAGGAGATAAGGACTTTCTGAAGGATAGACCTCCTCCATCTCTGCCTCATTCCTCCGTGTCATTCCTTCATCTCACTCCTCTCTGAATCATCTCTTCATCTACAGTCATCTCAGTATGGCTGTTCCTGTCTCAATGGCCCTGGAACCATGTACACACACACGATTCGGTAGAACGCCACACACACACACACACAAAATTAGGTAGACCCCCACGTCATGATCCATTAGCTGTCCTCTGCCTCATCATGACCAAGCACTTGCCTTTACCTCGCTTCAAACATCAACCACATCTTGCTTTTTCTACTCTTTTCGCCATCCTTCTGAAAAGCACTGCTGTAAAACAATGTTGTCTCTCCCTACCTCTCTACTCCTGGGATGCATCTCAATAGTCTAGAGTGGCTTCCTCTCCTCATCATCTGCACTGAACATGGTGGATGCTCACCAGGAATTTGGTTTTGCCTTTCTAGCTGTCACATCAGTGCAGAAAGGAGACATCATTTTGACTATTGAGACGGGGCCCTCCACAATCTGTCTTTCGCTGTCATTCTGGTGTATATATTACAAACAGATTGCATCGCTCTGTCATTTTATTCCTCGGTTGATGACTTGTCTTTTGTTTCACATTTCTACCACTATTTTTTTAATGTAAATACTTTGTCCAACATCTTCTGGTTTGAGAAGAGAACAACCAAGCATATTGAGAATGGAGACAAATGTGAATCCCTGGGTATTAGTCTGTGTATATTATTATATATATAACATGTATGATGTATTAATAATTCCAAAAATATTAAAAACCATTAACATTGATTTTTATCAGGTCTGTCTGTCCATTAAAACGTCCTGATACTTGTGTGACGACGTTACAGAGAAATCATTTATTCAAAAGGCAAATGGTTTAAACGGCATTAATAGATTCGGAACATGATCTCTTTTCTAAACCAGATTTCAGTTTAGAAACGGTTGTTAGCAGTGTAATGGTCAGACCGTCTCAAACAGCAGCAGTGTCTGATCATAGTAGTTAGTGTACCTGGTCCTGGTTTGATCACATGCTATATTCACACATTCCAGAGCTTCTCCCAGCATGATAAAGATCAGTGCAGATAGTCACAGCATACATAGGAACACGCAACATATTTGGCTGTATTGGCTAAACCACACACACATTTCAAGCTCTGATCCCAGAAATGCCAGAGCCCCCGATGCTGCAGGTTATCTATTAGATATGCTGTTCTGAGGAGGCAGCACATTGGGCTTCGGATGGTGGTGGGAGTTGAGTATGTAGTGGTGGAAATGTAGCAGACCTGGTAGTGGGGACTGTGACAATGCTTTGGCCCTGGCAGTAAAGGTGTGTGTTCCATTCCAGTGCGGTCAGAGTGTGTTCCAAGCGAGTGTGAGCAGGGAGTGAGCTGGAGCACTGGAGGAGATGAAACCCACAGCAGGATCATACACCTCAAACTGGACCTCTGACGACAACCTGCAACACACACACAGTCTCACATCAAGGTAACACACATGCAAACACACACAAAGTGTTAACACACACACTTTCACCCACCTGTTGAGGATGGTAAGCACCACTGACCCGTCTGGCCTGATGAAGGCAGAGCTTTCCAGTTTTGTTTCCTGACTGAAGGACACACCCACTCTCTGAGACCCCTCCCACAGGAACTTACTGTGTAGCAGAGTTAATTGACTTGTTATATGTACTTCAAAACACATACAGATCAGTGATCACCAAGTAAGTTAGGAAAGAAGGGTTCATTTTATAAAGTATTGGTACAGGGTGTCAGACTTGCCCAGGTGGGACAGTACAGTACCTGAAGTAGGCCATGCTATAGAAGGTGGGACAGTACAGTACCTGAAGTGGGCCATGCTATAGAAGGTGGGACAGTACAGTACCTGAAGTGGGCCATGCTATAGAAGGTGGGACAGTACAGTACCTGAAGTGGGCCATGCTATAGAAGGTGGGACAGTACAGTACCTGAAGTAGGCCATGCTATAGAAGGTGGGACAGTACAGTACCTGAAGTGGGCCATGCTATAGAAGGTGGGACAGTACAGTACCTGAAGTGGGCCATGCTATAGAAGGTGGGACAGTACAGTACCTGAAGTGGGCCATGCTATAGAAGGTGGGACAGTACAGTACCTGAAGTGGGCCATGCTATAGAAGGTGGGACAGTACAGTACCTGAAGTGGGCCATGCTATAGAAGGTGGGAAAGTACAGTACCTGAAGTAGGCCATGCTATAGAAGGTGGGACAGTACAGTACCTGAAGTGGGCCATGCTATAGAAGGTGGGACAGTACAGTACCTGAAGTGGGCCATGCTATAGAAGGTGGGACAGTACAGTACCTGAAGTGGGCCATGCTATAGAAGGTGGGACAGTACAGTACCTGAAGTGGGCCATGCTATAGAAGGTGGGACAGTACAGTACCTGAAGTGGGCCATGCTATAGAAGGTGGGACAGTACAGTACCTGAAGTGGGCCATGCTATAGAAGGTGGGACAGTACAGTACCTGAAGTGGGCCATGCTATAGAAGGTGGGACAGTACAGTACCTGAAGTGGGCCATGCTATAGAAGGTGGGACAGTACAGTACCTGAAGTGGGCCATGCTATAGAAGGTGGGACAGTACAGTACCTGAAGTGGGCCATGCTATAGAAGGTGGGACAGTACAGTACCTGAAGTGGGCCATGCTATAGAAGGTGGGACAGTACAGTACCTGAAGTGGGCCATGCTATAGAAGGTGGGACAGTACAGTACCTGAAGTGGGCCATGCTATAGAAGGTGGGACAGTACAGTACCTGAAGTGGGCCATGCTATAGAAGGTGGGACAGTACAGTACCTGAAGTGGGCCATGCTATAGAAGGTGGGACAGTACAGTACCTGAAGTGGGCCATGCTATAGAAGGTGGGACAGTACAGTACCTGAAGTGGGCCATGCTATAGAAGGTGGGCTGTTTGTAGAAGATGTCTCGGCTGTGGTCAACGATGATGGGGCTGTCCACAAAGTTCTTCACCCAGTTGGGCCCTCCTCCTTGGTCCAGAGCCAGGTTCCAGTCTGTCCAGCCCACCACATAGTGGTTCAGGTCCTACAGCAGATGAGAGGAGAGGGAGAGTAGAGAGAGGAAGAAAGTGACTTATTCACTGTCTAGTTTGTGTTGTTGTGTTACCTGGCATTGCATCAGCATAAACAATCCTGTGATTCTCAGGAGAGTGACTGTCCCAATACAAAATGAATGGAGAGGGAACAGTTAGAGTCCTGTTTCAGT
This sequence comes from Oncorhynchus kisutch, assembly GCF_002021735.2. Lineage (NCBI taxonomy): Eukaryota > Metazoa > Chordata > Actinopteri > Salmoniformes > Salmonidae > Oncorhynchus > Oncorhynchus kisutch. Next base: position 75,385,687 of record NC_034186.2, read on the forward strand.
CCTGCAGAGTATTCAGAGAGAGAAAGGGAGGAAGAGCGGAGGATAAACCGAGAGCACCATTCTAGCTTGTTCCCTTGGGCAACATACAGTATGAATGTGTTTAACTCACGCTGCAGGACATGACACAGAACTGACTTCACAAGGGACGAACAAAGAGACAAAAACAGACAGCTCACAGACACACCTTCAGTTCATCAGTTGGCCCCTGTAACATTTCACCACCAGCACCTACGCTACTCACAAGATCATACACAGGAATCTGACAGAACATTGAGGTCACACTCAACTTCTTTTTGTCTGATGTCATGCTGACCTGTTCAATTACCTGCTACAGTAACACATTCACTTGTACACCTGTACGATGTCATTCTCACCCGTTAGCCATACGACTAAGAAAGAGTATTGACGATCCTCATTCTAGGTCATGTGTCTTACCTGTATGATGCTGTGTGCGTACTGCTCAGCTCTCTCCCAGCTGCCCAGCCGTACTCCTCTGTCTGAGGGGCTCCAGCCAGCGCAGGCCTCCGTTCCAAACAGGTAGTATTCTGGGTACAGGTGGTGGGTAGTGCCCAGGGAGAGCTCTGCCGGCACCAGGGTGTCCAGGTACCAGTGGACTCCAACACCATGGATATACCTGCCAGCACGCACATCACTGAGGACCTGGGGGGAGGAGGAGCATACTTCAATATTGTCCAAATGTACACTTTCAACATTTCACTATTTCTTTATGGACTTCTCCTCTTTTCCCATGTTGACTCTCTCTCTCTCTCTCTGTCCTTGACCCTACCTTACCCCATCATCTCTAATTCCTTTCCTCTCTCTCTCTGTCCTTGACCCTACCTTACCCCATCATCTCTAATTCCTTTCCTCTCTCTCTCTCTCTCTCTCTCTCTCTGTCCTTGACCCTACCTTACCCCATCATCTCTAATTCCTTTCCTCTCTCTCTCTCTCTCTCTGTCTCTTGACCCTACCTTACCCCTTCATCTCTAATTCCTTTCCTCTCTCTCTCTCTCTCTCTGTCCTTGACCCTACCTTACCCCTTCATCTCTAATTCCTTTCCTCTCTCTCTCTCTCTCTGTCCTTGACCCTACCTTACCCCATCATCTCTAATTCCTTTCCTCTCTCTCTCTCTCTCTCTCTCTCTCTGTCCTTGACCCTACCTTACCCCTTCATCTCTAATTCCTTTCCTCTCTCTCTCTCTGTCCTTGACCCTACCTTACCCCATCATCTCTAATTCCTTTCCTCTCTCTCTCTCTCTCTCTCTGTCCTTGACCCTACCTTACCCAATCATCTCTAATTCCTTTCCTCTCTCTCTCTCTGTCCTTGACCCTACCTTACCCCATCATCTCTAATTCCTTTCCTCTCTCTCTCTCTCTCTCTCTCTCTCTCTCTGTCCTTGACCCTACCTTACCCCATCATCTCTAATTCCTTTCCTCTCTCTCTCTCTCTCTCTGTCCTTGACCCTACCTTACCCAATCATCTCTAATTCCTTTCCTCTCTCTCTGTCCTTGACCCTACCTTACCCCATCATCTCTAATTCCTTTCCTCTCTCTCTCTCTCTCTCTCTGTCCTTGACCCTACCTTACCCCATCATCTCTAATTCCTTTCCTTTCCTCTCTCTCTCTCTCTGTCCTTGACCCTACCTTACCCCATCATCTCTAATTCCTTTCCTCTCTCTCTCTCTGTCCTTGACCCTACCTTACCCCATCATCTCTAATTCCTTTCCTCTCTCTCTCTGTCCTTGACCCTACCTTACCCCATCATCTCTAATTCCTTTCCTCTCTCTCTCTGTCCTTGACCCTACCTTACCCCATCATCTCTAATTCCTTTCCTCTCTCTCTCTGTCCTTGACCCTACCTTACCCCATCATCTCTAATTCCTTTCCTCTCTCTCTCTCTCTCTGTCCTTGACCCTACCTTACCCCTTCATCTCTAATTCCTTTCCCCTCTCTCTCTCTCTCTCTCTCTCTCTCTCTCTCTCTCTCTCTGTCCTTGACCCTACCTTACCCCTTCATCTCTAATTCCTTTCCCCTCTCTCTCTGTCCTTGACCCTACCTTACCCCTTCATCTCTAATTCCTTTCCTCTCTCTCTCTGTCCTTGACCCTACCTTACCCCATCATCTCTAATTCCTTTCCTCTCTCTCTCAAAGCCCCCCCTCGTCTTTCAGAGTCCCTCTCCCTCACCACTTTAGCCCAGTGTGGCAGTAGCAGTCTGTTGTCGTCCAGGATGAGGAGGTGTGTGTGGTGGTGTGTGGAGGTGTGCAGGGCGGGGCCAAGGTCCAGGCCCACCCAATCCCTCTGCTCCTCTGCTGTGAAGCCCAGAGCCTGGAAACTGGAGCAGAGAAAACAGATTACTGTTATAATATAATATATGCCATTTAGCAGACACTTTTATCCAAAGCGTACATAGATGCATCGATTTGAGGTATTTTGGTGGTTCCGGGAATCTCACCCACTACCCTGCGTTACAAGCTCCATACATTACCAACTGAGATAAAAGAACCTGTAACATGGACTTCCTCTATAACCAACTTCATTACCAGATTATTTATTTATTTATTTATTTTTATTATTTATTTACCTTTATTTAACCAGGTAGGCAAGTTGAGAACAAGTTCTCATTTACAATTGCGACCTGGCCAAGATAAAGCAAAGCAGTTCGACAGATAAAACGACACAGAGTTACACATGAAGTAAAAACAAACATACAGTCAATAATGCAGTATAAACAAGTCTATATACAATGTGAGCAAATGAGGTGAGAAGGGAGGTAAAGGCAAAAAAGGCCATGATGGCAAAGTAAATACAAAGATTGCAACTACTAACTAAATATCACTTTTTCCTGTTGTCAATTATGTACCTGCCTTAGATACACATGTAATATAAAGTGAGATGTGACCTGTAGTTGGTCATCTGTCCAGCAGAGGGCTCGTTGCCTGTGGTCACGGCCCAGAATGATAGGTTGTATTTGGCATACTCCTCCAGGAACCTGATGAAGTAGAATGAATACTCAGAGAGAGGTGGAAAAGTCCAACTCCTCTGTAAGGCTCCATGTGCCCAGTTCTTTGTGTGCATACTGTATGATACCTGACATAGTATTTAGCCCAGGTTAAGGTGTGTATACTGTATGATACCTGACATAGTATTTAGCCCAGGTTAAGGTGTGTATACTGTATGATACCTGACATAGTATTTAGCCCAGGTTAAGGTGTGTATACTGTATGATACCTGACATAGTATTTAGTCCAGGTTAAGGTGTGTATACTGTATGATACCTGACATAGTATTTAGCCCAGGTTAAGGTGTATATACTGTATGATACCTGACATAGTATTTAGTCCAGGTTAAGGTGTGTATACTGTATGATACCTGACATAGTATTTAGCCCAGTTCTTTGTGTGCATACTGTATGATACCTGACATAGTATTTAGCCCAGGTTAAGGTGTGTATACTGTATGATACCTGACATAGTATTTAGTCCAGGTTAAGGTGTGTATACTGTATGATACCTGACATAGTATTTAGCCCAGGTTAAGGTGTGTATACTGTATGATACCTGACATAGTATTTAGTCCAGGTTAAGATGTGTATACTGTATGATACCTGACATAGTATTTAGCCCAGTTCTTTGTGTGCATACTGTATGATACCTGACATAGTATTTAGCCCAGGTTAAGGTATGTATACTGTATGATACCTGACATAGTATTTAGCCCAGGTTAAGGTGTGTATACTGTATGATACCTGACATAGTATTTAGTCCAAGTTAAGGTGTGTATACTGTATGATACCTGACATAGTATTTAGCCCAGGTTAAGGTGTGTATACTGTATGATACCTGACATAGTATTTAGTCCAGGTTAAGGTGTGTATGCTGTATGATACCTGACATAGTATTTAGCCCAGTTCTTTGTGTGTATACTGTATGATACCTGACATAGTATTTAGTCCAGGTTAAGGTGTGTATACTGTATGATACCTGACATAGTATTTAGCCCAGTTCTTTGTGTGTATACTGTATGATACCTGACATAGTATTTAGCCCAGTTCTTTGTGTGTATACTGTATGATACCTGACATAGTATTTAGCCCAGGTTAAGGTGTGTATACTGTATGATACCTGACATAGTATTTAGCCCAGGTTAAGGTGTGTATACTGTATGATACCTGACATAGTATTTAGTCCAGGTTAAGGTGTGTATGCTGCATGATACCTGACATAGTATTTAGCCCAGTTCTTTGTGTGTATACTGTATGATACCTGACATAGTATTTAGTCCAGGTTAAGGTGTGTATACTGTATGATACCTGACATAGTATTTAGCCCAGGTTAAGGTGTGTATACTGTATGATACCTGACATAGTATTTAGTCCAGGTTAAGGTGTGTATGCTGTATGATACCTGACATAGTATTTAGCCCAGTTCTTTGTGTGTATACTGTATGATACCTGACATAGTATTTAGCCCAGTTCTTTGTGTGTATACTGTATGATACCTGACATAGTATTTAGCCCAGGTTAAGGTGTGTATACTGTATGATACCTGACATAGTATTTAGCCCAGTTCTTTGTGTGTATACTGTATGATACCTGAGATAGTATTTAGCCCAGGTTAAGGTGTGTATACTGTATGATACCTGACATAGTATTTAGTCCAGGTTAAGGTGTGTATACTGTATGATACCTGACATAGTATTTAGCCCAGGTCTTGTGCTCCTTGCCCCCAGGCTGGCCCTTCAGAGAGCCCTTGCCAGTGAGAGCACTGTTGGTCTTCAACCATGCGGGGGCGCTCCAGGCACTGGCCAGCAGAGACAGGGGGCGGGGCGACAGGGCCTGGGCTCGCTGCAGCAGGGGGATCTGGAATTGGACCAACAACAGGAAGTGGTGTTGTGAGTACATACATCCCTATTCCTCCATGACTGCATGGCCATGCACGACTCCAACTCCATCATCAAGTTTGCTGACAGTGGTAGGCGTGTTCCCCGGCTACCGTCTGACATTCGAAGACATTACAGGTGCATCAAAGTCAAGACAGAGAGACAAAAACCTGCTTCTAATACCAGGCCATCAGACTGTTGTAGACAGCTAGTGATGGCTGTTCAAGGTGATGCACACTCACTGACACTGCATACTGTCCCATGTTATAGAGACATTGAACCACTAGTCACTTCCTGTTTCACACTGTGTATTTCAATACTGTATCCCCGACATAGATGAATTATTCTGCAGCATAGAAGGTCCCCAAGAACACAGTGGCCTCCATCGTTCTTAAATGAAAGACGTTTGGAACCACCAAGACTCTTCCTAGAGCTGGCCCCCCGGCCAAACACCACTTCACAATAACAGCACTTACAGTTGACCGGAGCAGCTGTAGCAGGGCAGAAATGTGACAAGCTGACTTGTTGGAAAGGTGGCATCCTATGATGGTGCCACATTAAAAGTTACTGAACTCTTCAGTATGGGCCATTCTACAGCCAATGTTTGTCTATGGAAATTGCATGGCTGTGTGCTCGATTTTATACACCTGTCAGCAATAGGTGTGGCTGAAATAGCCAAATCCACTCATTTGAAGTGGTGTCCACATACTTCTGGCCATGTAGTGTACCACTGCTGTAAATACCATTCTTGTTTAGCTTGTGGAAATCCCCTTGGTGTACATACTGTATGGGTTTCATTTTGATACTGATACAGTGCTATTTAGCTTGTTCATTGGATTCAGACGTTCTTGATTTCTTGCCTTTTTTCTTTTAATTGTTTGACATCTGACTGCAGTGTTTGGAGCTTAGTAACATGAGCATTTCGCTGCACCACTATAACACCTGTTAAACTGTTTACGTGACCAATAAACTTTAATCTGATACGTTTACGATCTAACAAGTCAAAGGAGAGAAAGAGCTGAAAAGAGAGAAACAGAGAGACTATCTAAGCCACCTTCATGTTCGTGTCCTCTGGTGATAAGGTAAAGTTATCCAGGTTGTAGTCGCCAGGTGAGTCAGCGTAGGTGTACAGATGGGTTGAGAAGTCACAGCTGGCAATGGGCACCCGCACCACACTGTACCCAATACCTGGGACGCAAAGCAACAGCAGTATACACACTTAACTCAGCCTTTATGTGGCCAGGTTTGTCCCATTGACATGAAATGTCTTACTCAAATAAAATAGGCATGACTATTCTAGTAATTATGATTATAATCATTAGTGACACCCTGACCTCTCACCCTGAGCAGAGAAGTACTGTCGTAGTAGCTGGTCCTGTGTTCTGGGGGACAGAGACAGGATGTTGATGGCAGCTGAGTCTGTCATGGCTCCTCCAAACCCTCTGATCCTCTGGTACTTCTGGTAGGGAACCACAGTCAGCCTGAGAACTTGGAGAGAGGGGGGTGGTCAGTACAGGTCCTGAAGGGTAACAGTGTGTGCAGGCTTTTGTCTTTTTTGTTTCCCACCCTTGGGCTAGTGGGGGTTGTTGTTTTCAGCCCAGGCTATTCTCACCTGCTCCAGTGCTGTTCTTCTGTACCTGTCCCTGTCCTCTCTGCAGCCTGCTGCCAGCCTTACTGCTGGTGAAGGACAGGAACTGACCCAGTGCAGGCAGTGTGTCCGACCCAATACTGTCACAGTGGGTGGAGTTACACTCACACACCACTGAGCCATGGCCAAAGTTACGGGCCACACACTCATCACTGCCTGGGGAAGACACACAGGGTTATAGAGGGTTGTTTATAAGGGAAATGAGGAGAAGGGAAGCTATGGGTCTTGGGTCATCAGTGTCAATAAATGACATGCCTGACAGTGGTAAACATGCTGATTTAAACAATGCAGTTCAGAAACATGTGTCATAAAGCTTTATGTATGTGTTATGTAGTTATAAACATGGTCATGGCTAGTTCCACATTTAATTCGACTGGTTAGTTAGTTCCCATGTGAAAGTGGCCATACATAACATACTGTACCTCTGGATCGTGTTGCTACTGCAATGAACAAAGCGAGAGGGATGAGTGCTGTTGACAATGGCATTCTATCTGTAGAGAGAACAGAGAATAACAACAGCATGCTGACAGGTGCTGTAAGCTAATAGCCCCTGGTCATGACTCAGTTCCATTACATTATACATACGGAGTAACGTTAGGCTCCTTTAGTCCATGAACTAGTGTCATTTTAATCCGCAACTGTAACATTCACTGTCACCAGTGCGCATCAGAGGTTCGTTCTTACCTAGTTTTTATCAGGATCTTTGACATAAAGTGCACGTCAAGTATTGAGTCGCATGTCCAACTGATCGATTTTCTCTGCTATATCCGGATTGTCCAAAATTGTATAGACCTCGATAGTCATATGACAAGCGCACTATGGTACGTCACTTCAATGTAAATTGTAGTTTACCGCTAGAGGTCGCCAGTGACAAATACAAGGTTGGGAACACAGCCCACCATAGTAGTGTAACCAATGTTTAACGAGCCTGCAAAGCCACTGAAACTCACGTAGCTAGTTAACTAGCACAAACAGTTCGGGACGATAATTTTCCATGAAATAATCAAGTTGAAGTGTATTTGGATGAATATAGTGCCCACCAACATCCACCAACCTGGACCCAACGCACACAGGCGCTACTCAAACTGACTGGCCCAGCGTGCCCCAGACAGCATCATCACATACAGAAACTCATTTGCATAACACTGTGTGATAGGCTGAGAGATATTCAAACGTATACATACATTAGTTTACGTTACCCATGTAAATAGAATCCATGGATTCTATTTCTATGACATTACATTCTTAGACCGAAACACATCATTTAACTGACTAGACATAAAACAACATATATGTAATCCACTGAAACATTGTACAGTGACCACACAGATAGAACAATAATCTAGTGTGGGTTAGTTCTGAAAATCTTTGTCAATGCTTTCTGAATGTATATGGATACCAGTGTTAAATACAAAACCCTCTTGCCAAGCACGCTTCCTAACCGTTAAAATATAGTTCAGTGCTCCTAACAGTTCTTTGGGGACCACCCCCTGACCTGCTGCAATTGACTCAGGTGCTTGACACTTTCTCTTGTAGGTGAACAGGGCATCTCAGTGTTTACGTCCGTTTGTGTTGTATATGTCTCTGTGTCTTTGACTAGCTTTCAGTCCTGACAGTGTCCCGTTCCCTTTCAGCTGACACATCAACATCCCTTGGAGCCCACAGTTTACCATTTTCCTCCACCCTTCTCCTGAAGGGTAACCTAGGCAACACTGGTTTATTTTTCTCAGATCACCCAGTTTCCACCCCGTTTCCTATTGTGCTCTGAAACAACCCCAAAGTAAGGTTTCAGTATAAGTAAGGTTAGTAGCTGGTAGTGGAGAGGGTAGTAAGTTTTAAGTTCCTCGGCGTACACATCACAGACAAACTGAATTGGTCCACCCACACAGACAGCATCGTGAAGAAGGCGCAGCAGCGCCTCTTCAACCTCACAAACTTCACAAACAGCACTCACAAACTTTTACAGATGCACAATCGAGAGCATCCTGTCGGGCTGTATCACCGCCTGGTACAGCAACTGCTCCGCCCACAACCGTAAGGCTCTCCAGAGGCTAGTGAGGTCTGCACAACGCATCACCGGGGGCAAACTACCTGCCCTCCAGGACACCTACACCATCCGATGTCACAGGAAGGCCATAAAGATCATCAAGGACAACAACCAGAAGGCGAGGTCAGTACAGGTGCATCAAAGCTGGGACCGAAAGACTGAAAAACAGCTTCTATCTCAAGGCCATCAGACTGTTAAACAGCCACCACTAACATTGAGTGGCTGCTGCCAACACACTGACTCAACTCCAGCCACTTTAATAATGGGAATTGATGGGAATTGATGTAAAATATAGCACTAGCCACTTTAAACAATGCTACTTAATATAATGTTTAAATACCCTACATTATTCATCTCATATGTATACGTATATACTGTACTCTATATCATCTACTGCATCTTTATGTAATACATGTATCACTAGCCACTTTAAACTATGCCACTTTGTTTACATACTCATCTCATATGTATATACTGTACTCGATACCATCTACTGCATCTTGCCTATGCCGCTCTGTACCATCACTCATTTATATAACTTTATGTACATATTCTTTATCCCTTTACACTTGTGTGTATACGGTAGTAGTTTTGCAATTGTTAGTTAGATTACTCCTTGGTTATTACTACATTGTCGGAACTAGAAGCACAAGCATTTCGCTACACTCGCATTAACATCTGCATGTGACAAATACATTTGATTTGATTTGATTTTTGATTTGAGGTTATAGTGTACAATGGAATAATAATGCCCATTCCACTGTACTACAGTACTTCATACAGCACATCTGACAGTTGTTTTTGCAATTTAAAAGTAAGCTGACAACCTCTTCTTCTGGTATTCACTAAGCCACACATATTTATTATTCTCATACCTGGGGGTGTCATCTTTAGATCAAACACTGTGGCCCTCCAGGATTATCTCTCTCTCGCTCTAATCATGGCGACTATTTCCTAGCAAATCCTATTCAAACTTTGCGCAATAAAGAAATACAGAGATATAACTTCTCTTGGTGCTCATCAGCCACTCAACATTACATAAGAACATGGCAAAATAAGATTCATCCAGTTGTTTGGATGGAAGCAGTGGATAGCAGCTGTACTGAGGTAGCGAACGTTAGCTAGTTAGGATGTATCTTTGTTGATGTTTGATGTCAGACCGATGCTGAATTTGATTCTGAACGTAAAATACACTTTACTCTTTAAAAGTAAATGCTAAGGTCCTGTGGTCTTTAGTGCACTAAGAGCTAAATATAGGGGGAGTAATTAGCCTATAAACTCAAATGTCAGAATGTTTGTGTGGCTCAAAACTCATTTCTGGCATTGGTTGCTTTCAATTTGTAGTGTAGTGGTTTTGACGCATATTTGTTTTATGTATGTGACAATAAGACGTATCTTATTTTTGCCCTACCAATATTTACATGTTACCATCACCACTGTCAAGGCATAACACCCCACTCTTCACATGTAATGCCTCCCCACACTTGTTTGAATGGCTTGAAATTCGTCTCAGTTTGCATTTCAACCCGACGCTCTGCTCTACCCTCTTTTTTCAATTTCCTTAACTGGGAGACTCCTGGGTCTCTCTATCCTGTGCTTCCAAAAGGAAAGCTGCATTTGTTTGACCTCTAACTGCAGGCTCAATAGCGACACCCTGAGGCTTGTTGACGATGGCTCTCAGATTGACAGTAAACTCCTGTGGGTCGGCTGTGTCTAAAGGTCATTACCTTAGTCCCTTCCCTTAACCCTAATAGCCCAGATCTAAAGACACCAAAGAGTTGGAGTTTAGACTGGGACTGGACATAAAATAACATTAATCAGGATTTAATCATGGCCCCAGGCAGCTCCTGGGGCAGGAAGGCTTGGAGCGTAGAGACACCGTCTGAGACAGAGTGGCCATCCCTCCACACGGAGGAGCGACAGAGGGACAGAGAGAGACCCATATACTGTAGGGGTGTTGGTGTAAATGACAATCAAATATTTATTTTTTACCTTTATTTTAACAGGGAGTCTCATTGAGATCAAGGTCTCTTTTCCATCTCACAATTACACAACAAATGACACATAGGAAATACACCAGAAAATAAATACAAAGAGAAAACAATCAAATAAAACACACTCATGAAACCAATCACATTCCTCAGCAGAGGACCTCAATAAACACTGAAATGCCTGAAAGGCACCAATACATCTATTTGTAGGGAACTCTGTTCCATACTGTACATGGGGTGGAAAGAAACAGATGGAGTTTCCAGAGTTAATCATCCCTATGATCGGGTATAGTAACTACTTCTATGGGTAAGTAATGATGTGGGGTATAGTAACTACTTCTATGTCAGGTTCGACGTATTGCCAAATTCTCTAAAACAACGTTGGAGAGAAATTAACATTAAATTATCTGGCAACAGCTCTGGTGGACATTCCTGCAGTCAGCATGGCAATTGCACATTCCCTCAAAACTTTAGACATATTTGATATTGTGTTCAACAAAATTGCACATTTTAGAGTGGTCATTTATTGTCCCCAGCACAAGGCGTAGTGATAATGCTGTTTAATCAGCTTCTTGATATCACACACCTGTCAGTTAGATGGAATATCTTGGCAAAGGAGAAATGCTCTCTAACAGGGATGTAAACATATTTCTGCACAAAATTTGTGAGAAATAAGCTTTTTGTGTATATGGAACATTTATGGGATCTTTTATTTCAGCTCATGAAACATGGGACCAACACTTTACATGTTTTTATTTACATTCTCTCCTCTTCAGGCACTCTGTTAAACGTTCCTGTCTCTATAGTCAGAGGGAGGGCTCCGGATCTGAGTTGTGCACAAACTGACCTTTGGCTTTTTGTTAGGTCCAGGTGGACATATGGTTCAGGGATGTAGTTTCTCTTTGATAAGTTTAGATTTAATAGGTAATGTGGGGTATAGTAACTACTTCTATGGGTAAGTTATGATGTCAGGTAATGTGGGGTATAGTAACTACTTCTATGGGTAAGTTATGATGTCAGGTAATGTGGGGTATAGTAACTACTTCTATGGGTAAGTAATGATGTCAGGTAATGTGGGGTATAGTAACTACTTCTATGGGTAAGTTATGATGTCAGGTAATGTGGGGTATAGTAACTACTTCTATGGGTAAGTAATGATGTCAGGTAATGTGGGGTATAGTAACTACTTCTATGGGTAAGTTATGATGTCAGGTAATGTGGGGTATAGTAACTACTTCTATGGGTAAGTTATGATGTCAGGTAATGTGGGGTATAGTAACTACTTCTATGGGTAAGTTATGATGTCAGGTAATGTGGGGTATAGTAACTACTTATATGGGTAAGTAATGATGTCAGGTAATGTGGGGTATAGTAACTACTTCTATGGGTAAGTAATGATGTCAGGTAATGTGGGGTATAGTAACTACTTCTATGGGTAAGTAATGATGTCAGGTAATGTGGGGTATAGTAACTACTTCTATGGGTAAGTTATGATGTCAGGTAATGTGGGGTATAGTAACTACTTCTATGGGTAAGTTATGATGTCAGGTAATGTGGGGTATAGTAACTACTTCTATGGGTAAGTTATGATGCCAGGTAATGTGGGGTATAGTAACTACTTCTATGGGTAAGTAAAACATTTTGTTTCATGTGGCAATGTGGGATTTGCAAAAGGGCTTTATAAATGAATAAAATGCAGTGTTTCACACCCCTCTGTCCCCCAGCCTGCTACACAAAAAGCTACGTAGGCATGGTTCATAGGGTTGGTTCCTGCAGGTGACTGGCTATTATTGTGCTGGCTCAGTTCCCCAAGAAACTTCCCAAGAAACTGAGCAATGTCTCCGATCTTAACTTCCAGAACATATTCTGGGCATTCTGCCAATTGGTCACAGTCACCTGCACTAACCAAGATAGAGTGAGAGAGATGAATACTGTGTACAATTCCAGGCTTTCTATTCAGACTTTAACATTTGACCTTACACGTGGTATGGGGTTCTTAGAAGAGAAGTGCACTGAACCAATCATGTTGCAAGACTGGAGCCCAGACTAATATAGGGCACATTGACACTGGACTCACCATGTCCACCAGCTCCCCTAGTGGCCGTCCCTCCTCAGTGCTCTCTCTCTTAGTCCACACGTACCGCTGCCTCAACTTGATCTAAAACAACAACACAAGGAGAGATACACTAGTCACACGTACAGGACACCTCAAGTTTACTTACATATCTTACTTCTAATGTCTTATGTTAGGATTAGGGGAGGGTAAACTGATCCAAGAGCTGTTCCTACAGGTAACATGTACCAGGCGCACACTATCTATCTGAGGAGGGGCTATCTTGGAGAGGAAGTGTTCATTGGTGGTTCTGTAGTTTTGTAGCCAGTTGGAGGGCCAAATTGGCTAGTCGAAGCGGGATGCGTGGTAGGAGGAGGGCAGCAGTTCCTTACAATTCTTCACCTACAGGTGGGCTATAGAGAGGAGATATAATCACAATCATTATTAGTATAATTATTTTGTCTGTCTGTGTGTATGTCGTCTCAGGGGTGTGTGTGTGTGTATGTGTGTGTGTGCATGTGCTACTAGCATCCCTGGGTGTAGCAGTAGTGGACAGAATACCACTGCCCTTCACCCCATCTACACAACCAGTCAAGGTCAACACCAACATAATACAACACAATACAGGTAGACAACACTGGTCAGAGTGGTACGGGGATGACTGTGTGTATATTAAATGTGTAAAGGTACACTGAGGTGTGATCAGGTGTAACTGGTAGGGTAGGATACAGAGTAGGTAGCGCAGGGTGGGCTTGATGTAGTCAGCTCTCTTCAGGTGAGATATCAGCTCCAGAGCAGGCTGCCTCACCATCACACAGCCCTCGTTAAACGTCTTCACCTGGACACGGGTACAGACCATCATACTGTAACATACACACCAACATATCTTGGACACAGACAGGTTAAGGTGTGTATACTGTATGCTACCTGACATAGTATTTAGTCCAGGTTAAGCTGTGCATACTGTATGATACCTGACATAGTATTTAGCCCAGTTCTTTGTGTGTATACTGTATGATACCTGACATAGTATTTAGCCCAGGTTAAGGTGTGTATACTGTATGATACCTGACATAGTATTTAGCCCAGTTCTTTGTGTGTATACTGTATGATACCTGACATAGTATTTAGCCCAGTTCTTTGTGTGCATACTGTATGATACCTGACATAGTATTTAGCCCAGGTTAAGGTGTGTATACTGTATGATACCTGACATAATATTTAGCCCAGTTCTTTGTGTGTATACTGTATGATACCTGACATAGTATTTAGCCCAGTTCTTTGTGTGCATACTGTATGATACCTGACATAGTATTTAGCCCAGGTTAAGGTGTGTATACTGTATGATACCTGACATAATATTTAGCCCAGTTCTTTGTGTGTATACTGTATGATACCTGACATAGTATTTAGCCCAGGTTAAGGTGTGTATACTGTATGATACCTGACATAGTATTTAGCCCAGGTCTTGTGCTCCTTGCCCCCAGGCTGGCCCTTCAGAGAGCCCTTGCCAGTGAGAGCACTGTTGGTCTTCAACCATGCGGGGGCGCTCCAGGAACTGGCCAGCAGAGACAGGGGGCGGGGCGACAGGGCCTGGGCTCGCTGCAGCAGGGGGATCTGGGATTGGACCAACAACAGGAAGTGTTGTGGGTAGATACATTAAAGATGACTTGTGTCTAGGTCTCTCTTGAGCCTTGTATCCAGGTCTCTCTTGAGCCTTGTATCCAGGTCTCTCTTGAGCCATGTGTCCAGATCTCTCTTGGGCCTTGTGTCCTGGTCTCTCTTGAGCCGTGTATCGAGGTCTCTCTTGATCCTTGTGTCCAGGTCTCTCTTGGGCCTTGTGTCCAGGTCTCTCTTGGGCCTTGTGTCCTGGTCTCTCTTGGGCCTTGTGTCCTGGTCTCTCTTGATCCTTGTGTCCAGGTCTCTCTTGAGCCTTGTGTCCAGGTCTCTCTTGGGACTTGTGTCCTGGTCTCTCTTGGGCCTTGTGTCCAGGTCTCTCTTGAGCCTTGTATCCAGGTCTCTCTTGAGTCCATGTGTCCAGGTCTCTCTTGAGCCTTGTGTCCAGTTCTCGCTTGAGCCTTGTGTCCAGGTCTCTCTTGAGCCTTGTATCCAGGTTTCTCTTGAGCCTTGTATCCAGGTCTCTCTTGAGTCCATGTGTCCAGGTCTCTCTTGAGCCTTGTGTCCAGGTCTCTCTTGAGCCATGTGTCCAGGTCCTGAAATCTATGGATTTCACATGACTGGGCAGGGGCGCAGCCATGGGTTGGCCTGGGAGGGCATAGGCCCACCCCATTGGGTGCCATTTTATTTATGTTTTATTTTTTTCATTTTTATTTAACTAGGCAAGTCAGTTAAGAACAAATTCTTATTTACAATGACGGCCTACCAAAAGGCCTCCTGCGGGGACGGGGATTAAAAATACAAATAAATTAAATAAAAATATTGGAAAAAACACATCACGACAAGAGAGACAACAGAACAGTACATAAAGAGAGACCTAAGACAACAACATAGCATGGCAACAACACATGACAAAACAGCATGGTAGCTGCACAAAACATGGTACAAACATGATTTGGCACAAGCAACAGCACAAAGGGCAAGAAGGTAGAGACAACAATACATACCTGCCCACTGGGGAGCCAAGCCCAGAAAATACGATTTTAGTTTTTCCCCACAAAAGGGCTTTATTACAGACAGAAATACTCCTCAGTTTCATCAGCTGTCTGGGTGGCGAAGTGAAGAATCCAGATGTGGAGGTCCTGGGCTGGCGTTGTTACACGTGATCTGCATTTGTGAGGCCAGTTGGACGTATTGCCAAATTCTCTAAAACAACGTTGGAGAGAAATTAACATTAAATTATCTGGCAACAGCTCTGGTGGACATTCCTGCAGTCAGCATGGCAATTGCACATTCCCTCAAAACTTTAGACATATTTGATATTGTGTTCAACAAAATTGCACATTTTAGAGTGGTCATTTATTGTCCCCAGCACAAGGCGTAGTGATAATGCTGTTTAATCAGCTTCTTGATATCACACACCTGTCAGTTAGATGGAATATCTTGGCAAAGGAGAAATGCTCTCTAACAGGGATGTAAACATATTTCTGCACAAAATTTGTGAGAAATAAGCTTTTTGTGTATATGGAACATTTATGGGATCTTTTATTTCAGCTCATGAAACATGGGACCAACACTTTACATGTTTTTATTTACATTCTCTCCTCTTCAGGCACTCTGTTAAACGTTCCTGTCTCTATAGTCAGAGGGAGGGCTCCGGATCTGAGTTGTGCACAAACTGACCTTTGGCTTTTTGTTAGGTCCAGGTGGACATATGGTTCAGGGATGTAGTTTCTCTTTGATAACTTTAGATTTAACTGCACATGTTTCCTTGTGGATCAAAAAAACCTGTCCCTGATTTGGTTAATTTGTTCCTGAATATATACTGCAAATCAGTTTGACAAAAAATTAGAATTCTCTAGCCCACGGATAGTTACAGTATGAGTAAGGTCCCAGTCAAATCAAAGTTTGTCACGTGTGCCGAATACAACAGGTGTAGACCTTACAGTGAAATGCATACTTACGGGCCCCTAACCAACAGTGCCATTTTTAAGTAAAAAATAGGTATTAAGGCCTCCCGTGTGGCGCAGTGGTTAAGGGCGCTGTACTGCAGCGCCAGCTGTGCCACCAGAGACTCTGGGTTTGCGCCCAGGCTCTGTCGTAACCGGCCGCGACCGGGAGGTCCGTGGGGCGACGCACATTTGGCCTAGCGTCGTCCGGGTTAGGAAGGGGTTGGCCGGTAGAGATATCCTTGTCTCATCTCGCACCAGCGACTCCTGTGGCGGGCCGGGCGCAGTGCGCGCTAACCAAGGTTGCCAGGTGCACGGTGTTTCCTCTGATACATTGGTGTGGCTGGGCTGGCTTCTGGGTTGGATGCGCGCTGTGTTAAGAAGCAGTGCGGCTTGGTTGGGTTATGTATCGGAGGATGCATGACTTTCAACCTTCGTCTCTCCCGAGCAAGTACGGGAGTTGTAGCGATGAGACAAGATAGTAGCTACTAAAAACAATTGGATACCATGAAATTGGGAAGAAAACGGGGTAAAATTCAACAACAAAAAAAGGTAAGTAAACAAATATAAACAACAGTAAAAAGACAGTGTAAAATAACAGTAGCGAGGCTATATACAGGCACCAGTTAGTCGGGCTAATTGAGGTAGTATGTACATGAATGTGTAGTTAAAGTGACTATGCATTATTGATAAACAGAGAGCAGCAGCATAAAAGAGGGGTTGTGGGGGAGGTGGAACAATGCAAATAGTCCAGGTAGCCATTTGATTACCTGTTCAGGAGTCTTATGGCTTGGGGGTAGAAGCTGTTGAGAAGCCTTTTGGTCCTAGACTTGGTGCTCCGGTATCGCTTGCCATGAAGTAGTAGAGAGAACAGTCTCTGACTGTTTTGCTGAGGTCTTTGACAATTTTTATGGCCTTCCTCTGACACTGCCTGGTGTAGAGGTCCTGGATGGCAGGGAGCTTAGCCCCTGTGATGTACTGGGCCGCACGCACTACCCTCTGTAGTGCCTTGGGGTCAGAGGCCGAGCAGTTGCCATACCAGGCAGTGATGCAACCAGGTTGTTGTTCTCGATGTTGCAGCTGTAGAACCTTTTGAGGATCAGAGGACCCATTCCAAATATTTTTAGTTTGCTGAGGAATAGGCTTGTCGTGTCCTCTTCACGACTGTCTTGGTGTGTTTGGACCATTCTAGCTTGTTGGTGATGTGGACACCAAGGAACTTGAAGCTCTCAACATGCTCCACTACAGCCCCGTCGGGGCATGTTTGGTCCTCCTTTTCCTGTAGTCCACAATCATCTCTTTTGTCTTGGTTACGTTGAGAGATAGGTTGTTATTCTGGCACAACACGGCCAGGTCTCTGACCTCCTCCCTATAGGCTGTCTCGTTGTTGTCGGTGATCAGGCCTACCACTGTTGTGATGTCTGCAAACCTAATGATGGTGTTGGAGTCGTGCCTGGCCACACAGTCGTGGGTGAACAGGGAGTACAGGAGGGGACTGAGCACACACCCCTGAGGGGCTCCAGTGTTGAAGATCAGTGTGACAGATGTGTCGTTACCTACCTTTACCTCCTGGGGGCGGCCCGTCAGGAAGTCCAGGATCCAGTTGCAGAGGGAGGTGTTTAGTCCCAAAGTCCTTAGCTTATTGATGAGCTCTGAGGGCACTATGGTGTTGAATGCTGAGCTGTAGTCAATGAATAGCATTCTCACATAGGTGTTCCTTTTGACCAGGTGGGAAAGGGCAGTGTGGAGTGAAATAGACATGGCATCATCTGTGGATCTGTTGGGGCAGTATGCAAATTGGAGGGGGTCTAGGTTTTCTGGGATAATGGTGTTGATGTGAGCCATGACCAGCCTTTCAAAGCACTTCATGGCTACAAACGTGAGTACTACGGGTCGGTTGTCATTTAGGCACGTTACCTTAGTGTTCTTGTGCACAGGGACTACGGTAGTCTGCTTAAAACATGTTGATATTACAGACTCGGACAGGGAGCGGTTGAAATGTCAGTGACGGCACTTGCCAGTTGGACAGCGCACGCTCGCAGTACACGTCCTGGTAATCCGTCTAGCCCTGCGGCCTTGTGAATGTTGACCTGTTTAAAAGGTCTTACTCACATCGGCTGCGGAGAGTGTGATCACACAGTCTTCCAGAACAGCTGGTGCTCTCATGCATGTTTCAGTGTTATTTGCCTCGAAGGGTTGAAGTAGTTTAGCTCATCTGGTAGGCTCGTGTCACTGGGCAGCTCTCGGCTGTGCATCCCTTTGAAGTCTGTAATGGTTTGCAAGCCCTGCCACGTCCGACGAGCGTCAGAGCCGGTGTAGTACGACTCGATCTTAGTCCTGTATTGACGCTTTGCCTGTTTGATGGTTCTTCGGAGGGCATAGCGGGATTTCTTATAAGCTTCCGGAATAGAGTCCTCCTTGAAAGCGGCAGCTCTAGCCTTTAGCTCAGTGCGAATGTTGCCTGTAATCCATAGCTTCTGGTTGGGGTATGTACGTACGGTCACTGAAGGGCCACCGTTATCAATGCACTTATTAATAAAGCCAATGACTGATGTGGTGCACTCCTCAATGCCATCGGAGGAATCCGGAACATATTCCAGTCTGTGCTAGCAAAACAGTCCTGTAGATTAGCATCTGTTTCATCAGACCACTTTTTTATTGATCTAGTCACTGGTGCTTGGAGGGTGAGGGAGAGCATTGTATGCGCCTCTGTGTGTAGAGTAAAGGTGGTCCAGAGTTTTTTTTCCTCTGGTTGCACATTTAACATGCTGATAGAAATTATTCTGCCGCCCCTTGTCTTACCAGACGCCACTGTCTATCCTGCCGGTGCAGCGTATTTCCAGACAGCTGTATGTTGATAGTGTCGTTGTTTAGCCACGACTGTGTGAAGCATAAGATATTACAGTTTTGAAAGTCCCATGGTTAGTTTAATCTTCCGCGTAGGTCATCTAATTTATTGTCCAAAGATTGCACGTTTGCTAGCAGAGTGGAAGGAAGAGAGGGTTTATTCGATCGTCTACGAATTCTCAGAAGCGAGCCCGCCCTCCGTTCCCTTTTTCTCCGCCTCCTCTTCACGCAAATCACGGGGATCTGGGCCTGTTCCTGAGAAAGCAGTATATCGTTTGCATTGTGCTCGTCAGACTCGTTAAAGGAAAAAAAGGATTCTGCCAGTCCATGGTGGATAATCGTAGTCCTGATGTCCAGAAGTTATTTTCGATCATAAAGAGACAGTAGCGGCAACATTATGTACAAAATAAGTTAAAAAACTAGTTACAAACAACGCAAATAAACAAACAAAAAAAACACAATTGGTTGGGGACAAGTAAAACGACGGCCTTCTTCTCCGGTGCTATTTTACAACTGTCATACCCCATCATCCGAACACAAAATAAAAGCTTGTTCTTACTCCAATGTTTGTAAACAAAGTAAAAGTACACAAACACTATAACTTACCATTTTGATATCCTGGATGGTCAGTCCTTGCATCCATAGCTCTGTCTATAAATGTAAGAATGATTACATTTATCCAGCCCTATCCCTCAGCTTTTTACCAAAACAGGGCCAGGGATGACGTTTGGTTATTGTTTCAACTGCGGATTGACACTTTAAGAATGGGTGGGGAATAACACATAAATTCTTCAGAAACACTGTTCTGTTAATAATTCCCTAAGGCTTATTGCAACATACTGGCCGCCTACTCGTCTTCTGTTATTCCATGGTAATGACTACTACCTGATGTTATGGAATGATAAAGAAATTTGGGCGATTACTGAGCAACATCCTCATTTAACTTGTCACAGAATCCTAATGACTTCCATAGAGGGGTGTTGAGTAAAAACCTTCCAGAGAACCATTGTGAGTGGGAGTCATGCCTATTCTTCAAAGATTGACACATTGAATAAACAATCTGAAGCATTCTATCAATTAACACACGCTAGTTTTAAGCGTCTGTTACAGAAAGGGTAGGTTTAAGGCCCTTTCTTACCAAGTCCTTTCCTCACTCCTGAGTCCTAAAGTAATGCTTTGGCACGTTGAGGAGAAAGTGACACTTTGAGAATGAGGAAACATTGTAGGAAAACGTTCAATAAAATATTTATTTTCATTACAGAAAAACTGATAGGCTACTACAGGATTCTCTAGACATGGGATTTCACCAACTATCTTTCTTTCCTCAAACCGTGGCAGAAATGAACTGCTTTATAGTGGTGAATGTGGTATTTTCTGGTTTATTTGAATAGGGACAGGTACAAACACATTTAATAAACAATAATCTAATGCATTGCACCATAGTGTATAGCTCATACTAGTTTTCAACACCAGACTAGAGGTGTTGATTGTGCTTCTGGAATATGGTGAGTCATTGTCAGTGGTGTAAAGTACTCAAGTTAAAATACTTGAAAGCATCTGTACTGCACTGCGGCCTCATGTTTGGGTAGCCAGTGCCATGGTGTGTCTTTGTCCAGCAACCGGCTCAGAGGCTCACAGACTGTTGATAGGTGTGGCATGAACTTTACAAGATAGTTTGCAAAGCCGATGAGACGCTGTACTCCTTTTGCATAAGACGGGTTTGGCTTGTCGAGGATCACTCTGACTTTGTCTAGGTCCGGCTTCAGGCCTTTGGCCGAGAGAATGTGGCCATCTTTCACCTTGAACTGCAGCTCCTTCAGGCCAAAGCGAAGCTTAACTGATTGGCAGTGCTCCATCAGTGCCAGGAGCTTCACATCATGAATACGTTCTGCTTCTTCGTCTGTGTCACCACAGCCTACGATCAGGACATCATCGGCGATGGGTTCAATGACCTTAAAGCCCAGCCAGTAACTCGTGCTGCATACGTTGGTATACCTCAGGCGCCACTGAGACACCAAATGGGAGCGTGAGCCAGCGTTTCCGACCCCAGGGGGTCCAGAAGGTAGTCATGAAGCTGCTTTCTTCGTCCAGCTTACATTGAAGGAATGCATCTCGGGCATCCACCAAGGTGGAAATCCTGGCCTTGGGAAGCTTGTAGAGGACATCCTCTAGTGTCGGCATGATGTAGTGGGATCGTTTCAGTGGTTGGTTCAGATGCTTTGGGTCGATGCAGACCCTCAGCTTCTCTGTTTTTTTCACTATGACCATATTGCTGATCCAGTCAGTTGGTTTAGTCACAGATGTCATGTGGCCTCATACTTGTCCAGCTGGGCCTTCACATTGCAATGGGCACATTGGAGGAGCACACTGGACTGGATTGATGCTCTCATCCACTTCAAAGTCTACCTCCACAGGCACTGATTCAACAGGCCTGTTGAATATATCGTCATATCTGCTGAGTAGTTGTTCTTAGGACAGTGGTCCATGCTGGACATGATCCACGATGTGCAGATCATTTGGTACACTGAACTGCATCATTCCCAGGCGTTCACATGTAGAGCCTGAGAAGATAGGATGTTGACTGGTTTTCACAATCTCAAACTCCAGCTTGTGTTTGCGTCCCCGAATAACACATTCAGTCACAAAGGTGCCCATAGAGCTCATTAGCTCTCCTGAGTACAGCTTTAGTCTAGTATCGCTGGGCAATAGATGTGTGTCAGGTGCCAGGTTGATTTTGTCTTTGTAGCTCATTACGTTGCTTGTTGTGTAATAGTAGTGTCACAAACCATTTCTTCCCTCTTGAGTGTACAGCCCCAATGGATTCATGCATGTAAATGTCACTTTCACCGTTCTGAAACTGAGTGACATCATCAACACAGTAAATCTTGGAGAAAAAGCACCAGGAATGGATAGCTTTCTCATCGAATTACCTGCTGAATGGACTTATATTTTTATTTTCCAGGTTCATGATCAGATGTAGTTTTGGTAGTTTTCTTTAAACAATCAGTATATATTAGGGATTTGCATATTTTGTCATGCCCTGACGGTAGAGATCTTTTCATTCTCTATGTTTGGTTGGTCAGGGTGTGACTCGGATGGGAAACTCTGTTCTTTATTTCTATGTTTTGGCCGGGTATGGTTCTCAATCAGGGACAGCTGTCTATCATTGTCTCTGATTAGGAATCATACTTAGGCAGCCTGTTTTGCCACCTTAAGTTTGTGGGATGTTGTATTTGAACAGCTCTTGTAGCCTATGGAACGGTACCTTCGTTTTGGTTTCACGTTGTTATTTTGTTGCTGGTTCTCATTGAAATAAATATGATGACCACAAATAACGCTACGCCTTGGTCTCCTTCAAACAACGTACGTTATATCTTTCCCGTTTAAGATGATTAGATACGTAGGCCTATCTATATACATGGGCTCCAATAGGACACATCTATTATATGTTTTAGTTTGAAACGATGCGGTTTGATTAGAGAACAAATGAATGAGATTCAGTTTGATGCGATATGATTCTATGCACTAACATTTGTTGCATAAACACATTAATTTCCCATTCTAAATTAATATCTGCTGCTGGTGGAGATCATGGGCTAGGCCTCTCTGAGCTGGATCTGTGTGCGTGTAAATTATGTATGTCTATATGGGCACCTGAGCTGAGCAATAATGGAGACTAGGAATCTACCACCCCACTCAATGTGGCTTCCGAGCATTTTGTATTATTCTGTATGTAAATCCGAGACACTGCATTTAGTATGATATGCAGAGGCGATTATAGCATGTAAATCTTGATGGGTGAACCAACAATTTTTTTTTCAGATGCATGACAGCAAAGTCACTACACAACACTAAGCAATACACAAATTGCACTATAACGGTGACAAACTGTTAAGGCCTACATAAAACTGTCCCAACAGCAGAGCTTTCTTTTCAGCACAATGGACAAAATCATTACCACTGCTACACCTGGCTATCAGTGGAGCCTTGTCTGGCAGCGACACGGTTAATTCATTCTCATTTACTGCCATTTTAAAAAACATAGCTGTAATGGCTGACTTGCTTAAACAAATGTGGTTTCTACTGATAATTGAGATATACAGACTATGGCATAAGGGGGACAACAAGCGGATAAGAGGCCATCCGTAATTTCGATTACGACATTAATGAGCGATCTAGGACTGACGCAGTCAGTACAGCTATTTGTTCAGCACTTGGGCCGTTCTTACAGTATTCTCCCTGTACAACAAGTCAGTACCGTAGGATAAAGGGGGCATATAAGCAGACAATGAAAGCTCTTACAATATTCAATGATTACATTTCTCTAAAACAGGCTATAAACATGTGCACCACCAAGTCAGAACATTAGGGGGGAAAGGGACCAAATTATTAGGGTGAGGCACATGGGCTACTAACAGCTTACTACACAACATACACCAAGTATTACTTTCTTAGCTACAGTATACATATCTCCCTGGCATATTACATAATTTATGCAGCAGCAAACAAGACATTTTTGGACTCCCCTTGTTGCGCTGTGCTCACTTGAACAGGAAGGTGGTGCGGCCGTCCTTTTGGGCAAATTTTTCATCAAAGTCTGGCATTCTCTGGATTTATGGTGCTTTCAAGACAATTGGGAACTCGGAAAAAAACAAGGTTGAATCATGACATCAGTGATCTTCAGGTCGGAGCTCTAGATAGAGGCCCGAGTTCAGAACTTTGAATTCCGAGTTGAACGACTGTTCAAAACGTATTTTCCCAGTCTGAGCTTGTTTTTTTCAGTTTCCTGTTGTCTCGAACTCACTAAAGTCTGAGATTTCCAAGTTTCCAGTTGTTTTGAATGCGGCAGAAGGCATGTTGGATTGACAGCATGGCCAATATATTCAACCTTTTCTGGCCCATGATGTTGAATGTTTATCCTTTTAAGCTTGGAATAGAGACTCTTAAACCCAGACTTGGACCACACACCCTCTCCACTGAATAGCAGGCTAATGATTGCTTTGCAATGCTTGCAGTTAGCCACTGATTCCTTCCAAACCACTCATTGTTGAATTTGCCATTTAAAACTTGTGTAATGTTTATGTCAAATGGCCGATGAGCACCAATACATTTTATCTATCATTTCTCTTCATATGACAAGGATTTGCTAGCAGATTGTCACTGTGATTCATGATGAAGACTGTTTGCCTAGCTTGCTAGATACAATTTTTAAAGTATGATGTTGACATGATCAGTCCAATCAAAGCTACTGTAGATATAACGTGATTTGACTAATTATCTTTGGCCAACGACATTGAGCCTTCTTGGATGGGCACTTCTAATGTAACGCTATGGCATTTGAATTTGAGGTCTCCCTGTAGATTTTGCAGTGATGTAGTGTCCCCATGAGGGACAGAACACTGAGCCAATCACGGCACAACTGGAGAACATTACCAACCCCTAAGCTTTGTATTTTCCGATGGCTGCTCCACCACCACAGAAAGTACTGAGCTAGGCTGAAACACCTGCATTTTGAAGCTGCCTTACTCAAAGAAAGCAAAAAAGAGACCATGTTTGTATGCGGATTTATTACATTTGTATATATTTTTTTTACATTGTTTGCAAACTGATATTTTTATTTAGCTGACGAACACTTGCCGCGAATATTGAAAAATTATTTGGGAAATATTATCACCCTAGAACTTATTTATTTTTTAAGTAATAATTTATAAGTGGATGTTGGGAATGCAACATTCAGTACAGAACAGAGGCATCCTGAACAGAGGTCATCTTTGTCTAACATGTTAGTATGCTAATTAATTTTCTCTTTGCAGACCGATGGCAACTTTGTGCTCTACGGTTGGGGTCAGGTTGTCTGGGCATCAAACACTGAGAACAAAGATGCTCAGAGGCTCATCCTCCAATAGGATGGCAACCTGGTCATCTACACCACACAGGACCATCCCATTTGGGCAAGTAACACTGGTCGTTGCAACAATACACTAAAAGGTCATCTCACCCTCACTGACGAAGGTGCCCTGATGCTCTACAGTCCCAGAAATGTGGTCTGGTGCTCTAGTGAGGACACTAGTAATGAGGCAGAGTAACATCTTCACTTTACCATACCTGTCTACATCTACCACTAAACTGTATTCAAAAGCCTTGAGGCTTTTTGACCATTTGATTTGGTCAAATAAAAATGTATTGACTGAAAGTAGTAGTTTGTTGTAATTAAGTGCATTGTGTCAGATACTCTCTATATTCCAAAGACAAACATCACTACTAACTTTTCACCATGAAGAGAATAGCTTTATTGGCTCATAAAAGAGAAAATGAGATCTGACTGTTTTTCATGTACATTTTTATTATGAAAAAGACACTATCATGCATCACAACAGAATAATTTATGGAGGGACACACATATACATGGATTATAACATTGTAGTTATGTATGAATCTGTATTGGCAGCTGTCCCATAGAGAATGATAGAGGCCGCTAGTGGCCTTGATGTTGCGTGGGCAGCACCATCGAAGGCTTCCACCATCTTATAGTAGTCAAAGTAGTCAACTGAGTGGGGATTCCTATGGGTTCCTATGCCCATGCTGTCACAGATGCTGTAAAGGCACAGATAAAGATGAGTCCTCTATCCATCTCTATGTTTGTCCATGATTATGGGTGTGTGTGAGTGGGAGGGTGTGGGCCCATGTGTGATGTTACAGAAAGGCACACAGTCTCTCCAGTACAGAAGGGTTTCTGTTGCTGAGGAAGATCAGTTCTTTCTTCCCTTCCTCTGTCTGACCTTATGGAGAGAAATCTCTCAATCAGTTCAACATGTCATAATCTAAACCATCACAAACAGTGGTGAAAGTGAACATCTCTTACTGTGTGGATGTTGTAGCCAGTGGTGAAAGTGAACATCTCTTACTGTGTGGGTGTTGTAGCCAGTGGTGAAAGTGAACATCTCTTACTGTGTGGATGTTGTAGCCAGTGGTGAAAGTGAACATCTCTTACTGTGTGGGTGTTGTAGCCAGTGGTGAAAGTGAACATCTCTTACTGTGTGGGTGTTGTAGCCAGTGGTGAAAGTGAATATCTCTTACTGTGTGGGTGTTGTAGCCAGTGGTGAAAGTGAATATCTCTTACTGTGTGGGTGTTGTAGCCAGTGGTGAAAGTGAACATCTCTTACTGTGTGGGTGTTGTAGCCAGTGGTGAAAGTGAACATCTCTTACTGTGTGGGTGTTGTAGCCAGTGGTGAAAGTGAACATCTCTTACTGTGTGGGTGTTGTAGCCAGTGGTGAAAGTGAATATCTCTTACTGTGTGGGTGTTGTAGCCAGTGGTGAAAGTGAATATCTCTTACTGTGTGGGTGTTGTAGCCAGTGGTGAAAGTGAATATATCTTACTGTGTGGGTGTTGTAGCCAGTGGCGAAAGTGAATTTCTCTTACTGTGTGGGTGTTGTAGCCAGTGGCGGTCCAGGTAGTAGAGGTAACAGCTCTCAAACTCCTTCTCACTGTAGAGGGAGACTGGTACTGGGACAAACGGGTCCATGCTGTCAAAGCCCTCCTGTAGGAGGAACACAGAGGATGAGGATAGATGTTTTTAATAGGTGAACTTCTGTTTCTATTTGACTGATCATACAATAACATGAAACATGATGCATGTAAACACGTCAGAAGGGTCTTGTCCAAAAGCATCTAGATCATTCCCTCCCTTGTTAGCCCAGATCAATAGACACCAAGGGTTAGAGGTAGTTTTTGGACTGGACATAAAACATTAACCAGGATGTAATCATGACCACTGACCTCTCCCAGCAGCTCCTGGGGCAGGTAGGCAGAGCTTGGAGCGTAGAGAGACCCTGTCTGAGACAGAGTGGCGATGACCGCCCCTCCACACTGAGGAGAGAGGGATAGAGGTGGTGGTGTAAATCACAATCATGTCATTTTCTAATGTCTTTTAGACAGAGGATAACCACCATGCAGTTCTCACCCAGTCATTGTTGATCATCTTCCTCAAGTTATGAACCAACGTCAACTCCTCTGGAGCCACCTGACAGATAGAAGAAGAGAGGAGGGAGACACAGAAAAAGTAGAGAAGGGAAAAGTGAAAGGAAAAGAGGATGAAATGGAGGGGAGCGAAAGAGACAGGTCAGTTAAGTAAGCAATCTTTACACAGAAATTACAAAGACAAAAATGGAAGCAATAGAAATCAACATATATATTTTATAGATCCACAGTGAGGTGAATGAATGTATTAGTACAGGGCTCTTGTCTTCCTTCTTAAGCGTGGTCCTTCCCCAGAGGCCGTTGACTCCATCAACAGCCACAGCCAGCCTGAAGCCCCCCTCTGTCCCCCCAGCCTGTAGCCTCAGCTCCTTTAGAACTGCCCCCACCACATCACTGCTGCTCTTCACACGAGACACTCCCTGGGGTAAAAAACACAGCTTAACAATGATACGTGGTATGAGATTCTTAAGAGAAGTGCACTGAACCAATTATGTTTCAGAACTGGAGCCCAGACGCAAGGCGTCCACATGATTCCCAGACAAAACAGGTCGGAACAGTTTGAGCATTTATTATGACGACATTGTGATGTTTGTGTTCATTTTTTTCTGGAGGCAAGCCGAAGTCGGTAGCTGAAGTCTGCAATAAAGTTTTTGTTGTCATTCAACAAGAGATGACTTGTTTTCATGCACATTTTTTCATAGAAAAATACTGCACAATACATCTTAGTTAGATATAAAATTGCATGACTAAGATCTCCTTGGCAAAAACATCATAACATATTAAGTTATTTTAGATAAATTCTGACTACGGCATCTCAAAAATGGACAAACAGCACTATTAAAAGGTCTTTTAAGGGAGCATGCGAGCACACTCGTTCGGTTCGCCTAGCCAAGTTCGGCCAAACTGAAGGATGCTGACGCCTTAATAACGGGCACGTTTACACTGGACTCACCATGTCCACCAGCTCCCCTAGTGGCCGTCCCTCCTCAGTGCTCTCTCTCTTAGTCCACACGTACCGCTGCCTCAACTTGATCTAAAACAACACAAGGAGAGATAATCTAATGATCTAATACAACAAGTGGAGACAGTCACAAATACAGGATGCCTCAAGGAGTAAAAATATGCTTAACAACTGTGTGCAATAGTATTTAAAATGACATCTCTGTACCCCACACACACAATTATCAGTAAGGTTCCTAAGTCAAACAATGAATTTCAAGCACAGATTCAACCAAAGGCCAGGGAGCTTTTCCTATGGTTCACAAAGGGCACCTATTGGTAGTTGGGTAAATATACAAATAAAACAGACATTGAATATCCCTTTGAGTATGGTGGAGCTATTATTGATGCACCATCCAAAGTGTCAAATTAAACCCACAACGATACAGGCAGCAATCCTAACGTAGTTTCCAGAGAGGCAGGATCCGCTCAGGGATTTCACCATGAGGCGAATCGTGATTTAAATAAAGTTTGAGTTTAAAGGCTGTGATAGGAGATAACGGAGGATGGATCAACATAGTAGTTATTTCACAATACTAACATAATTGATAGAGTGAAAAGAAGGAAGCCATCCTGTTTGCAATAAGGAACTAAAGTAATACTGAAACAAATGTGGTATGAAATTAACTTTTTGTCCTGAATACAACGTGTTATGTTTGGGGTAAATCCAACACAACAAACACATCATGTCATATTTTCAAGAATGGTGGTGGCTGCATCATGTTATGGGTACGCTTGTCATCGGCAAGGCCTCTGGAGTTTTTAGGAAAAAATGAAAGACTGTGACGGCCCTGAATTTTTCTGAACCGTCTCAGTGCAGCTCCTTCCAATAGGGCGCTTTCCCAATTAAATAGCCAGCATCAGCTGCGCAAAAGTGGGGTGGTGATGGAGACGTGAATGAGGATGTGTTCAACCCTCAGTGCCGAAGCTTCTCTATTCCGTTTGTTTTGTTGCCGTTAAACGTGTGTTTTGTAGCCTAAGAGAGTTTACCCAGGATCGGATCCACTCTTTGCGTCCGTGGACTACACCTCTCCGTTCTTCGTGGCCTTTCTCCGCTGGAGATCTATTGGCGGATTGGATTGTCTGACTGACCGACTGACTACCACCTTTTTGTATACCGTATTTCATTTGTTTTGATGTGATGTATACTGTGATTTATGTAGTTAGTTGTAGTTGAGGACTCAGTAAGAGTTGATACGCTTTAAAGTTCTGTGGTAAAATAATTGTATGTTTAATACTGGGTTTACGCTACACGGAATGAACGGACAAACATTGCGTGACAAAAGTCACTTGAGTTCACTGAACTCCTTTACCGGGCTGGACTCTTTTTAGGCCCGAGGTACAGGACATTTCTGGAGGAACCAGAACTCATTGTGATATTATTATATGTGTGTGTAATCATTGTTGTTGCTAATACAACCCACGCAAAAGAATATAGTTGTTTTTGAAGTTCTTTCCAATGTTTTAAGGGTTTATGAAAAGTTTATTTCCATCCTGACTTTTACATAAGTCCTTTGTATTGGTGTAGACTTGACGGACCAGGTGGGACTCATTCCCACCCAAACTAAAAGGAGAAACCAATGTTTTCTCTGGTAGGCACAACCTACCTGGCACCCCTATAAGCTGGGAAACAAACAAAGCCAAATCTACACTGGAGTTGCTTACCAAGATGACATTGAATGTTCCTGAGTGGCCTAGTTATAGTGTTGACTTACAATCAGCTTGAAAATCTATGGCAATACTTAAATGGCTGTCTAGCAATGATCAACAACCAACTTCACAGAGCTTGACAATGTTTTTTAAAAGAATAATAGGCAAATATTGTACAATCCAGGTGTGCAAAGCTCTGAGACTTACCCAGAAAGACTCACAGCTGTAATTACTGCCAAAGGTGATTGACATGTATTAACTCAAATCATAATATTACGATTTTATTTTACATTAATTAAAAAAATTAAATGTTTCTTCCACTTTGAGAACTTGTTTGACTGGCACTGTACCTGGAGCTCACTATCTATCTGAGGAGGAGGAGCTACCTTAGAGAGGAAGTGTTCATTGGTGGTTCTGAAGTTGCGTAGCCAGTTGGAGGCCTGTATTGGCTGGTCAAAGCGGGAGGCGTGGTAGGAGGAGGGCAACAGCTCCTTACAGTTCTTCACCCACAGGTGGGCTATAGAGAGGAGATTATTATCATAATCATCATCATTATTTTGTGTGTCTGTGTGTATGCCATGTCGGGGTGTGTGTGTGTTACTCACCATCTGGTATGTGTAGTACTAGCCATCCCTGTGTGGAGCAGTAGTGGACAGCATGACAGAGAGACATGGTCTTCCCACTGCCCTTCACCCCATCTACACAACCAGTCAAGGTCAACACCAACATAATTCAACACAATACAGGTAGACAACACTGGTCAGAGAGGTACGGGGATGACTGTGTGTACAGTCGTGGCCAAAGGTTTTGAGCAATTTGCATATACTCCAGAATGTTATGAAGAGTGATCAGATGAATTGCAATGTCCCTCTTTGCCATGCAAATGAACTGAATCACAAAAAACAACATTTCCACTGCATTTCAGCCCTGCCACAAAAGGACCAGCTGACATCATGTCAGTGATTCTCTCGTTAACACAGGTGTGAGTGTTGACGAGGACAAGGCTGGAGATCACTCTGTCATGCTGATTGAATTCGAATAACAGACTGGAAGCTTCAAAATGAGGGTGGTGCTTGGAATCATTGTTCTTCTTCTGTCAACCATGCTTACCTGCAATAAACCACGTGCCATCATCACAAAATAGGCTTCACAGGCAAGGATATTGCTGCCAGTAAGATTGCACCTAAATCAACCATTTATCGGATGATCAAGAATTTCAAGGAGAGCGGTTCAATTGTTGTGAAGAAGGCTTCAGGGCGCCCAAGAAAGTCCAGCAAGCGCCAGGACCGTCTCCTAAAGTTGATTCAACTGCGGGATCGGGGCACCACCAGTACAGAGCTTGCTCAGGAATGGCAGCAGGCAGGTGTGAGTACATCTGCATGTACAGTGAGACAAAGACATTTGGAGGATGGCCTGGTGTCAAGAAGGGCAGCAAAGAAGCCACTTCTCTTCAGGAAAAACATAATGGACAGACTGATATTCTGCAAAAGGAACAGGGATTGGACTGCTGAGGACTGGGGTAAAGTCATTTTCTCTGATGAATCCCCTTTCTGATTGTTTGGGACATCCGGAAAAAAAGCTTGTCTGGAGAAGACAAGGTGAGCGCTACCATCAGTCCTGTGTCATGCCAACAGTAAAGCATCCTGAGACCATTCATATGTGGGGTTGCTTCTCAGCCAAGGGAGTGGGCTTACTCACAATTTTGCCTAAGAATACAGCCATGAATAAAGAATGGTACCAACACATCCTCCGAGAACAACTTCTCCCAACCATCCAGGAACAGTTTGGTGACGAACAATGCCTCTTCCAGCATGATGGAGCACCTTGCCACAAGGCAAAAATGATAACTAAGTGGCTCGAGGAAAAAAACATTGATATTTTGGGTCCATGGCCAGGAAACTCCCCAGACCTTAATCCCATTGAGAATTTGTGGTCAATCCTCAAGAGGCAGGTGGACAAACAAAACCCCACAAATTCTGACAAACTTCAAGCATTAATTATGCAAGAATGGGCTGCAATGAGTCAGGATGTGGCCCAGAAGTTAATTGACAGCATGCCAGGGCGAATTGCAGAGGTCTTGAAAAAGAAGGGTCTACATTGCAAATATTGACTATTTGCATCAACTTCTGGTAATTGTCAATAAAAGCCTTTGACACTTATGAAATGCTTGTAATTATACTTCAGTATTCCATAGTAACTTCTGATAAAAATATCTAAAGACACTGAAGCAGCCAACTTTATGGAAATTAATATCTGTGTCTTTCTCAACATTTTTGGCCACGACTGTATATTAAATGTGTAAAGGTACACTGAGGTGTGATCAGGTGTAACTGGTAGGGTAGGATACAGAGTAGGTAGCGCAGGGTGGGCTTGCTGTAGTCAGCTCTCTTCAGGTGAGATATCAGCTCCAGAGCAGGCTGCCTCACCATCACACAGCCCTCGTTAAACGTCTTCACCTGGACACGGGTACAGACAGTCAGTCATACTGTAATACACACACACACACACACAAACACACACACAACCTGTTGTTGGTATCGTGGAGGCAGGCCATGGGGGAAGACAGTGTGGAAGTGGGAGGGGGGCACAGTGTAGTACTGCCCTAGGTGCTGTTCTGACTGACAGGCCTGGGGACAGAGGGAGATGAAACATCAGTACCCTCCACACTTATTACCACATGCTGCAGAATAAAGTGTGGTTGATTCTTCCACCTACCGGGTCGTTCTCCTGTGTTCTGAAGATGGAGAATGTCTCCGGTCTCGTCTCCATGCCAACCGCCTCCTGCTGCTGGCCACACCCACTGCCATGGAGCAGCCGCACCTGCGCTACCTGTCCGTGACATCATCACATTCCACAGGTAAGAGGCAGGTGTAGAGCATCTATCATAGTCCAAAACGTGTACGCCTAAGCACAGCAGTGTTCTAGAATTTAGGACCGTTAGAATGAACTACAGTACAGTGGTGAAGCTCAAAACACATTTTTACTTAGTCCAGAAAGACATCTCCAGAAAGACATGTACTGTATATGTAGCGCTGACTTTTCAAAATGCATTGATCACATGGAAACTGACAAACCCATTGCAGCCAAAATCTCCATCTAAAACGCCAATCGATTCTCAAATGCAATACTAGAAAAATAAAGTTCTTTACGTTTATATCACATCAAAATAATTTAACAAATGCAAAATATACACATATTGTACACCACAGGAGGATGGTGGCACCTTAATTGGGGAGGACAGGCTCGTGGTAATGGCTGGAGCGGAATAAGTGGAATGGTATCAAATAAATAAAACATGGTTTCCATGTGTATAATGCCATTCCATTAGCTCCTTTCCAGTCATTATTATAAACCGTCCTCCCCTCAGCGGCCTCCACTGCTGTATATTTTTATTTAACCAGTTAGGCTAGTTGAGAAGAAGTTCTCATTTTCAACTGTGACCTGGCCAAGATAAAGCCAAGCAGTGCGACACAAACAGAGTTACACATGGAATAAACAAACATGCAGTCAATAATACAATAGAAAAAAGTCTATATACAGTGTGTGCAAATGAGGTAGGATAAGGGAGGTAAGGCAATAAATAGGCCATAGTGGAGAAATAATTACAATATAGCAATTAAAACTGGAGTGATAGATGTGCAGAAAATGGGTGTGCAAGTAGAGATACTGGGGTGCAAAGGAGCAAAATAAATAACAGTATGGGTGATGAGGTAGTTGGATGGGCTATTTACAGATGGGCTATGTACAGGTGCAGTGATCTGCACTGATAGCTGGTGCTTAAAGTTAGTGAGGGAGATATGGGTCTCCAGCTTCAGTGATTTTTGCAGTTCGTTCCAGTCATTGGCAGCAGAGAACTGGAAGGAAAGGCGGCCAAATTAGGAATTAGTTTTGGGGATGACCAGTGAGATATACCTGCTGGAGCGCGTGCTGCTATGGTGACCAGTGAGCTGAGATAAGGCGGTGCTTTACCTAGCAAAGACTTATAGATGACCTGGAGCCAGTGGGTTTGGCGACAAATATAAAGCGAGGGCCAGCCAACAAGAGCATACAGGTCACAGTGGTGGGTAGTATATGGGGCTTTGGTGACAAAACGGATGGCACTGTGAAAAGACTGCATCCAATTTGCTGAGTAGTGTTGGAGGCTAATTTGTAAATGACATCGCCGAAGTCAAGGATCGGCAGAAGTCAGTTTTACGAGGGTATGTTTGGCAGCGTGAGTGAAGGATGCTTTGTTGCGAAATAGGAAGCTGATTCTAGATTTAATTTTGGATTGGAGATGTTTAATGTGAGTCTGGAAGGAGAGTTTACAGTCTAACCAGACACCTAGGTATTTGTAGTTGTCCACATATTCTAAGTCAGAACCGTCCAAAGTAGTGATGCTGGACGGGCGGGCAGGTGCGGGCAGCGATCGGTTGAAGAGCATGCATTTAGTTTTACTTGCATTTAAGAGCAGTTGGAAGCCACGGAAGGAGTTGTATGGCATTGAAGCTCGTCTGGAGGTTAGTTAACACAGTGTCCAAAGAGGGCCAGAAGTATACCAAATGGTGTCGTCTGCATAGAGGTAGATCAGAGAATCACCAGCAGCAAGAGAGACATCATTGATGTATACAGAGGAAAGAGTCGGACCGAGAATTGAACTCTGTGGCACCCCCATAGACTGCCAGATGTCCGGACAACAGGCCCTCCGATTTGACACACTGAACTCTGTCTGAGAAGTAGGTGAAACAGGCGAGGCAGTCATTTGAGAAACCAAGGCTGTTGTGTCTGCGGATAAGAATGTGGTGATTGACAGAGTCGAAAGCCTTGGCCAGGTCGATGAATACAGCTGCACAGTATTGTCTCTTATGGATGGCGGTTATGATATCGTTTGAGCGTAGCCGAGGTGCACCCATGACCAGCTTGGAAACCAGATTGCATAGTGGAGAAGTTACAGTGGGATTCGAAATGGTCAGTGATCTGTTTAACTTGGCTTTTGAAGACCTTAGAAAGGCAGGGTAGGATAGATATAAGTCTGTAGCAGTTTGGGTCTAGTGTGTCTCCCCCTTTGAAGAGGGGGATGACCGCGGCAGCTTTTCAATCTTTGGGGATCGAAGACGATACCAAAGAGAGGTTGGCTAGTTACAGGCTAGTTATAGGGGTTGCAACAATTTCAACATAATTTTAGAGAGGGTCCAGACGGTCTAGCCCGGCTGATTTGTAGGGGTCCAGATTTTGCAGCTCTTTCAGAACATCAGCTATCTGAATTTGGGTGAATGAGAAATGGGGGAGGCTTGGGCAAGTTGCTGTTGGGGTGCAAGGCTGTTGATCCGGGTAGGGGTAGCCAGGAGGAAAGCACGGCCAACACTAGAACAATGCTCATTGAAATTCTCAATTATCATGGATTTATCGGTGGTGACAGTGTTTCCTAGCCTCAGTGCAGTGGGCAGCTGCACCGGCTTTATCACAGATGCAGTATTTTTTAGTGACAACACGTTTCTGGTAGCCTTCTTCCATTACACACAGGGGATCAGAGCATGCTAAACAGCACAGGTGGTCCGGGTCTTCTGTAAACACGCGCTATAATGTGGGAATACTAACCCTATAAAAAGGTGCGTAACAATATACAGTGGGGGGGGAGTATTTAGTCAGCCACCAATTGTGCAAGTTCTCCCACTTAAAAAGATGAGAGAGGCCTGTAATTTTCATCATAGGTACACTTCAACTATGACAGACAAAATTATTTTAAAAATTCCAGAAAATCACATTGTAGGATTTTTAATGAATTGATTTGCAAATTATGGTGGAAAATAAGTATTGAAGTAGTTGAAGTGTACCTATGATGATTAATTACAGGCCTCTCTCATCTTTTTTAGTGGGAGAACTTGCACAATTGGTGGCTGACTAAATACTTTTTGCCCCACTGTATGTATGTATGTATGTATACATACACACACACACACACACACAGTACAAGTGTATATGTATATAGTACAAGTCAAAGGTTTAGACACGATTACTCATTCAAGGCTCTTTATTTTCACTATTTTCTACATTGTAGAATGATAGTGAAGACATCAAAACTATGAAATAACACATGGAATCATGTAGTTACCAAAAAAGGTGTTAAATTATATTTTATATTTGAGATTCTTCAAAGTAGCCACCCTTTGCCTTTAATACAGCTTTGCACACTCTAGGCACTCTCAAACAGCTTCACCTGGAATACTTTTCCAACAGTCGTGAAGGAGTTCCCACATATGCTGAGCACTTGTTGGCTGATTTTCCTTCACTCTGTGGTCCAACTCATCCCAAACCATCTTTATTGGGTTGAGGCCAGGTGATTGTGTTTTGGCCAGGTCATCTGATGCAGCACTCTATCACTCTCCCTCTTGGTCAAATTGCCCTTACACAACCTGAAGGTGTGTTGGGTCATTGTCCTGTTAAAAAAACAAATGATAGTCCCACTAAGCTCAAACCAGATGGGATGGCGTATCGCTGCAGAATGCTGTGGTAGCCATGCTGGTTAAGTGTGCCCGGAATTTTAAATAAATCACTGACAGCGTCACCAGCAAAGCACCCCCACACCTCCATGCTTCACGGTGGGAACCACACATGCGGAGATCATCCGTTCACCTACTCTGCATTTCAGAAAGACATGGCGGATGCAACCAAACATCTCAAATTTAGGCTCATCAGACCAAAAAGGACAGAGTTCTACAAGTCTAATGTCCATTGCTCATGTTTCTTGGCCCAAGCAAGTCTCTTCTTAATATTGGTGTCATTTAGTAGTGGTTTCTTTGCAGCAATTCAACTTGGTATTTTACCAAATAGGGTTACCTTCAGTATATCACCCCTGCCATGTCACAACACAACTGATTGGCTCAAACTCATTAAGGAAAGAAATTCCACAAATAAACTTTTACCAAGGTACACCTCTCGACTGAAATGCATTCCAGGTGACTATGTCATGAAGCTGGTTGAGAGAATGGCAAGTGTGCAGAGCTTTGAGCTTTTCATTGTTTTGATGTCATCACTATTATTCTACAATTTAGAAAATAGTACAAATAAAGAAAAACCCTTGAATGAGTAGGTGTGTCCAAACTTTTGACTGGTACTGTATTTATTTATTTATTGTTTCTCGCTGATATGCAAGATAAGGAAGTGATGCAGGTTAATGTTCAGACTGAGCGTTGGGGCTCTTAACATCCCCATACAGAAGACGCCTTCGTCCAATGACTTATGTGTAATGGGAATGAGAGTTGAGAGTCAGCACATAACAATTAGGTATAAGGGACTATAGTATTAGTGCAAGCCTCAAGCTCTCTTCATTATATTAATCAATCATAGACACTTACCGACAGTTGTAGCTGCTTAGTGTGATGTATTGTTCTCTACCTTCTTGCCAATTTGTGCTGTTGTCTGTGCCCATTTGGTAGGCCATCATTTTAAATAAGAATTTGTTCTTAACTGACTTGCCTAGTTAAATATAATAAATAAAGCTATGAATGTCATGGGATCTTGCACCATGGACTCACCGTTTGTCGTAATCTCAAGGATAGTCTGTGAAGGGCCATGGTCTGGAACATGAATAAGTACATAAACCCAGGTCAGTTTACACAGTTACACTGGTGCCATCTGTACTATTGCAGTGGCGACCTTCACTGTAAAATAATTACTATGTTATTAGGACTAGCAATGTAATCTAAGCTCAATAGCTAGCTAACCTTGTATTAGCTAGCTATATATCTGCTAGCAAGACACTGCACCATGCATCCTTGTTTTACAGTAACGTTACACTGCAGCAAGACAACAACTGTAGGTACACAACAATAATTTACCAACCAATTAATTCATTAAATTCCAAATGAAAATCCAAACAGGCAAGGTCATGTAGTTTTAGACGGTTCAGGTCTATTTTGAGAACACTGAAGAATTGCACAATTTCGAGTCGAACTGTCACGGTGCTAAATCCATGGCAGTCGCCATATTGGTTTGTAGACGAAGGATGTTACGTAGAGAGCTCAAATATGCGCATCGTTTGCGCAAATCCAGATGTCATCCACATTTTTTTTAGAGCTAGGTGGTCTTATTTAGAACCAGTCTGATAAAAAAAAAAAAAACGATATATATACAAAATAAATAGAGTCTACAGTTGGATAACCGAATGGTGGGTGATGAGAATAGTTGGCCTAAAATAGATTTAAGACAATGGATTTAGGCCTATAGGTTTGCAATGGTTATGACAGGAGAGGGGAAAAAACCTTTATAAACATTCTCAGGATGATTCTATGCAAGATGGTCCCATAAATTTCAAAGTGGAGTATGCGGGAATGAAACCCAAAAATATATTGTTTTCGTTTGTAAACATAATAATAGCCTTAGGCCTAATATTTGACATTCAACCACAATAACGCTCGATAGAGATAATTTTTCAAATGAAATACAATTTCTAAACAATAAAAAAAAAACTGTAGGCTTTGGCTGTATAGTCTTACAGTCTACTGGATCTCCCATAGCGCACATCAATCACCCTTCTCTCCCTCCCTTCTCTCCCGCCTCTTGGAGCTCCTGAAAGAGTGTGCCGTGTGTTGCTTTCAGCTTGTTTGAGACTGCTGTAAACCTTCTACTCAGTGCTTCTACTACGGGCGCTTTCTGCTCAGAAGCCCCCGTTTTGTGAATGGGCTTCAGTCCGCTCTGACTTCAACCGTGCCCGGGTAGCGCAAGGAACGAATTCAGATATGCAAACAGGTAACTGCTTGGGAAAGAAAGGCCAAGAGAAAGCCAGGCTTGATATGTCGTCGCCATTTTGTTAGTTTTTTTAATATCATTATGTATTTCTAAATAATTTAGGCTATTTTGTGAACATAAGTTTTTAGCTACTTTTTAAAATAATTTAGATGCACATTGAACTGTTGAGGTATTTTATTATTTCGGCCAACTGCACATATAGCTTCTGAATACATTTTCTCATGAAAGTTGCCTTTGCTAAGAGATTGCTGGCGTATGTGCTCATCATTTATTACGAGTGAAGCTCGCAACGATGCAATCTAATAGAAAGCTGTCAACAATGTTTTGGCACAGAATGACGCAGCCTCGCGGGGGGCGTTCACCGTTCTCGAGCACAGTGCACGATCTGATCAGTCTGAAGGAAACAATGTAGCCTAACTTTCCCTTTTCCTGGCTGGCCGAGAAACAGTTACAAAATAAACTAAACAAAACTGGCCCGCGAGTGATAACCCACCTCCCCATTTTTTATTACAAAATAAAACAGGATTTTGTTTATGTAAAAAAAAAAAAGACAAGGAATTCAGCTACACATTTGTTTAATTTAGGAAATATGTTCCCAAGTATACCACAAATTAAAAAAGGGACATGTCTTTTGTATGTGATCATGTCTCAATGTAATCAAGGTATGAAATGATTGTTATTCTCAAAATACAATCAATTATTGGTATTAGTTGTGGTGAATTTGCAGCATTATTATAATGATGCCCCGGCCCATAACCATCGACTCCGCGGTTGAATCTAGTTGCCTTCGCCTGCAGTACTGTAATTAGCTCTCCACCTAGCTGTCGAGACAAGTTACTACGGATAATGCTGCTGTAGTGTCTTCAACCGAGCGCTATAAAAACCGCCGCGCAAATGTTGTTCTCTTCTGTATCCAGCCAGCCTATGCGTAGTGTTTCCTAGGAGGAGTAGGCCTAGCGACTTTAGTTATGTAACCAAACCAATATCTGAATACAGCGCATGATTGTTGACGGTTGTCGAGAGGATAGGACAGTAATCACCAAGCTCTCTTATCTTGTCTAATGTAGGCTAAACGCAGTTCTGGGACGCGCACGCTCGGTAAGTAGCACGAATATGTCTAATTTTGTAACATATCATGTTATGTTAGTTAGTAAGTATATGCTAGCGTGCTGTATCACAGCGTTGCAACAATATGGCATCTATCATATCATTTATTATGGGGGTGTGGGACCAGGGTTGAATTTTCCCAGAACAGACTGTGATAATATTTATTAAGCCAATGTTGCTGACACAAGTATTATACGGCAGACAGAGGACAGATGAGGGCGAGGAAAGGGGTATGGACTCATCACACAAAAAAGACTCTATCACCATAGAGAATTGTGATAACAGACAGACATGTAATAGTTTAATGGTTCAAGCCGTTGTGCAATTATATGTTTTATTGGCAGATGTTCTATGAAATAGGCTATATGAATGACAACAACAACAATAGCACGTGCCATGTCATCACCTACGTTATGTGTGCACTGTGCGTAATGCCTACAAGCTACCATAGTTCACACGATGCATCGCCATTCGCAAAATAAACTAGTGCGTAATGTTGACATGACAGTGACACCGTGAACGCGGGTAGAGCACACAAGTGAGTCCGGTACTGGACATCCCTCCGCTCTAGATCAGCCAGCCAGTGTAGCGACCAGGGTACACAATGTACGACCCACAGACCAAGAGCCTGATGCAGCCAGTAATAACTGTGAAGAGAAGGGCAGAGAGTGTGTGTGTGTCACAACATTAGCTCTCTGAGATACATTGGTAACGAACATGTTAAGACTCCTGGGGGGAACTGATCATCTATTATTGAGAATGTAATTGTATTGGATTCATCCTTTGTGTGTGTCTCCAAAAGGTTTGATCCAATAGTTTGATATCAGACCATTTCTTACATGAATATATCACTTTTGATTTATCTTGCCTTCCAGGTCTCCTACTTGGTCATTTTGTAAATATATATTATTTTCTGTAACTACTACATGTTCCCATCTCATTGATATCAAATTATTAGAGATGCACAAATTGTTTTTGCACCCATCGTGTGTCATGTGCGTAATGGTCATGTGAGGTGAAATGTGCATATTTTGGGATGTGAACACTCTGTTTGTTTGACCTGACGAATATCCGTTTCAGATGGAAACGTTGTCAATAAAACTGTGAATTGGGAGCTTTAACAGTGTGAGGGCCTTCTTGTTCTTTACTACTGTTCTTTATTAGCCCAGCAACCTATGTTTTTAAGGATGTGTGACCACAAACTTTTCTCTGTGTGTGTCTCATCAGCTTGTATGGAGTAGTGGTACCACTTAGTATACTGCTATCTCAACCGATCACTATCATGTACACTACATGACCAAAAGTATATGGACACCTGCTCGTCGAACATCTCATTCCAAAGTCATAGGCATTAACATGGAGCTGGTCCCCCCCGCCCCCCTTTGCTGCTATAACAGCCTCCACTCTTCTGGAAGGCTTTTCACTAGATGTTGGAACATTGATGAGGGGACTTGCTTCCATTCAGGCACAAGATCATTAATGAGGTCGGGCACTGATGTTGGGCGATTAGGACTGTCTCGCAGTCTGCGTTCCAATTCATCCCAAATGTGTTCGATGGGGTTGAGGTCAGGGCTCTTTGCAGGCCAGTCAAGTTCTTCCACACCGATCTCGGCAAACCATTTCTGTATGGACACCACTTGTGTTTGGTTGCTCAGCTTGTGTTTGGTTGCTCAGCTTGTGTTTGGTTGCTCAGCTTGTGTTTGGTTGCTCAGTTTGTGTTTGGCTGCTCAGCTTGTGTTTGGCTGCTCAGCTTGTGTTTGGCTGCTCAGCTTGTGTTTGGCTGCTCAGCTTGTGTTTGGCTGCTCGGCCAGGGAAACCCATTTAATGAAGCTCCTGACGAACAGTTATTGTGTTGATGTTGCTTTCAGAGGCAGTTTGGAACTCGGTAGTGAGCGTTGCAGCTGAGGACAAACGATTTTGATGTGCTACACACTTCAGCACTCGGGGTCCCATTCTGTCAGCTTGTGTGGCCTTGAAAATAAAAGAGCCGCACAATCTAGGAGCTCAGATGCAAAAATTTAATTACCAACGTCGAAATGTTGGTAACCCTGATGAAGACAGTTTGGCTGTCGAAACGTTGGTAATTACATTTTTGCATCTGAGCTCCTAGAGTGTGCGGCTTTCTTTTATTTTCAAGTTTTCTACTCCGCTAGCCAGCACCTCGCCTAAATAGGTGTGCGTTTCTTTTTCTTCTAGATCAGCTTGTGTGGCCTACCACTTTGTGGCTGAGCCGTTGTTGCCCCTAGATGTTTCCATTTTACAATAACAGCACTTGCAGTTGACCAGGGCAGCTCTAGCAGGGCAGAAATTTGATTAACTGATTTGATGGAAAAGTGGCATCCTATGACGGTGCCATGTTGAAAGTCACTGAGCTCTTCAGTAAGGCCATTCTACTGGCAATGTTTGTCTGTGGAGATTGCATGGCTGTGTGCGCAATTGTATACACCTGTCAGCAACGGATGTGGCTGAAATAGTCAAATCTCCTCATTTGAAGGCGTGTCCACATACTTTTGTATATATAGTGTATAATGGGTTGCTCTGTCAGTAGTGTGTTGTCATAGTACTAATGTACTAGTAGTTATGGCTGATATCAGTGACAGTCTGATGGAGATAGTTGGATATGAGAGGGCCATTACAATGATTTAACCCACTGCTTGTTGAGTGCTGAGGATCACAATGATAATAGTGTCAAGTCTATCCATCACTCTGACATCTGCAATAGCTGTAGACCCGCTGCTTAAAGGCAGACTGAGCGAAATGACTTTGCCACAATCAGCACTGGAAATATTGAGAAGAGCCAGATGCAAGACTTCACTCACTCAGTCACACAAAGTATCTGCGCATGTGCAGGGGTTCGCTTCACGCTGTTCACAGAGTAGTAGCCAGGGCATCGAAACAGAGAAGTTGAGCCAATGCTCAATTACAGTAGTTGTTGTGAAAATTGACCCACTATGCTGTTTACTTTCTGCATCTATGTCATATCGCTGAGTCTACTTTTAATGTTGCGATATCGTTGACTGCTGGTTAGTTATCACCACAGACACTTCCTTGGAACAGACAGACAGGTTGTTTATAGGACTGAAGGTCATAACATTAATATTTAGTAATAGTGAATAATAAGAAGAGCTTTTTTTCTGTGCAGTATGTATTGGCCACACCTCTTTCCTCAGTCTATCTACATATAGGCTACGTGTGGGCCTGCTTGTTGACTCATGGCACTTGTATTTGTGTTATCTAAACACATTAAGTTGCCTATTCTATAATGCCATATTCTGAAAATTAAAGGTATTTCAACCTATCAATCTAGCCAACTTGACATTGTATTGACAAACCGGGCTAAACTATATTGTACTGTAGTATACTGTCCTCTGTCTTACCACGTCTTCATGTCACTGTGACCTCCACAATATGTATTCTCTCTCTCTCTCTCTCTCTCTCTCTCTCTCTCTCTCTCTCTCTCTCTCTCTCTCTCTTTGTGTTTGTCTGTCTCTCTCTCTCTCTGTGTCTGTCTGTCTATCTGGGTCAGGCCACAGTAGTGGTCACTGTAGAGGTGACCAGTAGTCAGAGATACTGAGCTCTGTATGATAACATGGTCTGACTGGAAGACTCTTCAGAGGAGAAGGACAAGGCACTGTTGAGAGACAGATAAGTTGTTTCATAAGAGGCTCTCCATAGAGAGGGAGATGGGAGATGGAGACAGAGGGAGATGGAGACAGAGGGAGATGGAGACAGAGGGAGATGGAGACAGAGGGAGATGGAGACAGAGGGAGATGGAGACAGAGGGAGATGGAGACAGAGGGAGACAGAGGGAGATGGAGACAGAGGGAGATGGAGACAGAGAGAGGGAGACAGAGAGAGGGAGACAGAGAGAGGGAGACAGAGAGACTGAGACAGAGGGAGATGGAGACAGAGAGAGGGAGACAGAGAGACAGAGACAGAGAGTAAACTATGGCTGTTCAGGGGAACGTTATTGTTGGGTGTGTTACTTGCCATAGCATCACATTAAAAGTCCATTTACAATGGGGTCAATGAAAAGCTTACTTGACTTAGAGGAAACCAGGGGAGGGGGAGGAATTTACACTCGTTTCCAAAAATAAGTTTTGCCCGTTCCTTCGGATTTGTGTTACACCACTACTGAGAGGAGGAGGGGAAAGTTCTGGAGGATGTGAATGGAAGGATTGAGGTTGAAGAGGAGAAAAAGACTGAAGAGAAGAGGGGGAGGAAATATGGTTTTCATTAACATGGATACGGTG
This sequence comes from Oncorhynchus kisutch, assembly GCF_002021735.2. NCBI lineage: Eukaryota > Metazoa > Chordata > Actinopteri > Salmoniformes > Salmonidae > Oncorhynchus > Oncorhynchus kisutch. Next base: position 75,429,431 of record NC_034186.2, read on the forward strand.
CCTGGTGCTGGGTTGACCGTTTTACTGTGTGGTCTGTTCAGAAAGAGAGAGAGAGTTTCAAAGGGTTGCTGACAGACATGAAACAGAAGGTTGGAGAGAAAGGTGGAGTACAGTAGAGGGAGGGAGGGAGGGAGGGAGGGAGGGAGGGAGGGAGGGAGGGAGGGAGGGAGGGAGGGAGGGAGGGAGGGAGGGAGGGAGGGAGGGAGGGAGGGAGGGAAAGGTAGCAGGATTGTAGTGTGGAGGGAAGTAGAAGTTGGTATCGAGCATGAGCCCTTCACAAAATAAAAAAGACTGAGGAAGGGAGGAATGATACCTTTTTAAAGAATTTGAAAAGAGTTTTCCAGTAAGTGCAGGCATTCTTGGAAAGGGCTGCTCTGCTGAGTATGATTGGTCCCCTGGGGTTCTGTTCAGTGAGGTCATCAGTGAGGTCATCATCTGAATCATCTCCTGAGTGACTTTACTGCCATCTGCTTCATACACACACATACACACCATACACACACACACACCGTACACATGCGGCTAGGGAAATTGTATTGCAGCATTTTATTCAGGACTTTGGACGGAGAGAGCGGAGGAAAGAGAGGGAGCTGACTCCAGTTGTAGGGTTTAGTAGAGTGTCGGGTTGCCAGGCTGGGTGATGCTGTGGTCAGCTGCAGTGGAGAACAGGACATAGCCTACTTGTAATCTGACATTTAGCTGGTGTCTTTTGTCGTCTGTTATAAGCATTATAGTAAGTGCCATAGAGGCAGTATAGTTTCTGTGTTTTCACCTTCTTGTAAAGTACTTTACATTCGGATTGTCACTCGGTTGTTTTTCAGTAAAGCTGACAGAGACTCCTGTTGTTGTTGTATTGCTGCTACTAATGTCTGATGTCAGTGAAATGACCTCTTTCTCTGTCTGTTTCTCTCTTTCACTCCATCCTTCTCAGTTCAAGTCTGACTGACTGACAGACAGAGAGGGACAAAGCACTGGACAGTTGGGTCAAGAAAGCCTTTTGTTATTTAATCTCTGGACAATACCTGTTCCCTTCCACCCTGGGTGCTGCCCCCCCCACCCCTCCCCCCTCACATCTCTGATGGATCAGAGAGCGAAGGGGGGCCCATCTCTACCTCCACCATCCTCACTGCCTCTCCTCCCCACAGCCCCACCACAGCAGTACCCAGAGAAAGAGGTAGGCGGTGGGGCGAGGAAGAGGATAGAGAAGGAAGGAGGTGGTGCATTACTGGAGGTGCTAATTGAGGGGTGCTGTGGTGCTGCAGGGCAGAGACAGCTCCCATTCCCAGGCAGAGAGAGGAGCTGCACTGAGGGCAATGTGAGGCTGAGGATCGGAGTCCAAACGGCCAAACGCACCAAGAAACCCCCCAGGACCCTGGAGGGCTACGAGTGTAAACCCACCATCAGGACGTACCAGAGGCCTGGGAGGGGGAGTCAGGAGGGAGGGGGGAGTGGGCAGGGGAACCATCCTCAGGAGGAGGGGGACAGAGAGCAGAACCAGGGGTCAGACCCTAGCACCACCCAGACCAGGAAGATACACTCCTCCCTGCCCCCGTCTTCATCATCATCATCATCATCATCATCCCCTACATACACCCCTCCCAGCCCAGCCAACCCTCAGACTGCGCCAGCCAAACAGGTAGGAAGAGAACCACCTCCACCTCACGGAATACCTGACTTTTTAACCACTTACTACTCATTTATTACATTGACTAGTACTTCAGTTCTGCTTTATATTCCGGGTCCCCTACGAATCTCTCCAGTGGGAAGAACTATTCACATTTGACACAATTCTATATTATTACACATTTATGTTGGCTTGTGCATGATATGCATTAGTGTTCAGTATGTGTGTTTCCTATTCATCCAGGCGTGTTATCCGGTCCAGAACACTCAGCGGTTCCTAATGGTTTCTAATAATAATAAGGTCAAGTGAGTGATTGTCTGGATAGAGGAACTTAAACAGCAGCAGCAGTGGTGCATTAGAATATAGAGAACAGGACTATTAATAGTCACACAGCACAGCAACTATTAGCAGCTGATCCAGACATTGGTCCATCAGCTCTTATGACAATCACCCACCCCAGAGAGTAGATTATTGCTTTAGCTGCAAACACCAGTCAGGCTGCAACAGCGCAGCTCCCAAATTACAGGACAAGCATGAAATGTCAAGCCTCCTCATCTCTATTCGTGGCCATTTATAGCTACCAATAGCACAGCTGCCTTTCTCTCTAGTTCTCTCTCTACCCTGTCTCTTTCTCTCTGTCTATTTTTACCTCCCCTCTTTTCTCTACCTGCTCTCATTTCTCTTTCTCTCCACCTCTCTCTCTCTTTCTCGATCGCTCAATTTCTCCTCTTGCCGGGTCAACCTCATTTTAGTCTCCATCAACTCAGCTTCTCTCCTCATGTGTCCTAATTTCTCTATCTTTCTCTCGTCTTCTCTCTCGCTCTCTCTCTTTTCCTCTCTCTCTTCCTCTCTTCCTCTCTCTCTTTCCCTCTCTCCCTTTTCCTCTCTCTCTCTTCCTCTCTTTCTGTCTCTTACTGTTTCTCTCTCTTTGTCATTGTGTCCTTTAGCTGTCTTCCAACAGACTTGCACCAGCACCCCAACCTTACTGTTTCTCTCTCTTTGTCATTGTGTCCTTTAGCTGTCTTCCAACAGGCTTGCACCAGCACCCCACCCTTACTGTTTCTCTCTCTTTGTCATTGTGTCCTTTAGCTGTCTTCCAACAGGCTTGCACCAGCACCCCACCCTTACTGTTTCTCTCTCTTTGTCATTGTGTCCTTTAGCTGTCTTCCAACAGACTTGCACCAGCACCCCACCCTTACTGTTTCTCTCTCTTTGTCATTGTGTCCTTTAGCTGTCTTCCAACAGACTTGCACCAGCACCCCACCCTTACTGTTTCTCTCTCTTGTTTGCTCTCCTTTTCCCTCCCTCTTTCTCTTTCCTCTCCCTGTCCTCTCTCTGACCCACTAATGAACTATGCAGCTCTGAAACACATTACATTTACATACCTCTACTTCCTTGTTAGCAAGGGCACAATGCTGTAAATTATTAGAAAATAGCAATTTTGTAATACATTAACAGAACTCTATCATAGGTCTAACCGGGATTCTTTTGGAGAAACATTTCTTTAAAATATTTTTGATTATATGAAAATCTTTACCTGTAAATTGCATAGATCTTTTCTGATAGATGACATAATAAATGACCAATCTGATCTCATAACAATGTGTTTATAACCATGTTTTCATCCCAGCAGGTCCCTGTGAACCTGGGCTATAAGAAGTCAGACACCCTAACGGAGAAACCAAGGCACCCTGACCCACCTGATGCCCACAGCAAACTACCCTCACCTGCCCAAATGGACCAGGCAACCCCCTCTTACCCCACAGCTTCATCCCCCCATTCCCCCCCTCCCTCATCACCCCATTCCCCCTTGGTAAAGGACCCTAGTGGTGAGGGAGGTATGCTGAATGGGGGAGTACCTACAGTCACCTGCCATCCTACCAGACTCACAAAGGTCAAAGGTCGCAAACAGAACTGTTCTTCCTCAGCCGCCCCCAATAATGTGAACTCAACAACAAGACCTCCAGCCTCCAGCCCCCATCAGGCTGACCTTGCAGCCCAGGACAGGACTACAGGCTTCAGCTGCCCTCCTACACCACCTCCATTCACAACCCTACTTCCAGACCAGAGAGGAGCCCCAGTGGCTGATGGGAGACTGAGTCCTGCTGCCTCCCTCACCAGCCTGAGCAGGGGACCATTACTACTGTCCTCTGTGGGAAATGAGAGAGGGAAGGAGGAGAAAGCCAAGAAGAAGAAAGAGAAAGATGACAAAGCGAGGGGTGAGAAAGGGAAGGGTAAGAGAGGGGAGAAGGGGAGAGGGAAGGAGGACAGAGGGAGGAATGAGAGTCCAAAGATGGACAGAGATGAGAGAGGGAAGGAGGGAACTGGGATGGATGAGAGCTGGAGGGATATGACTGGGAAGGAGGAGAGAAATGGGGACGAGGACAAGGAAAGAGAGAAGCTCAGAGACTTGAGGATGAATAAATCGCCCTCTTCTACAAAGTGTCAGATGTCTGAGGTTCAGAGCAGGAAAACAGGTACACCCAGCCCAGACCTGACCAGCGGAACATCGGAATCAGATGATACTGGTGCCCCCTCAAGACCCACCGTCTCTCCCTCCAACCCATCCACTGCCTCCTCTCCCCTCACTTCCCTCCCTCCTCCCTCTCGCTCTGTCCACTCTTCCTCTCCTCCTACCTCCCCCCAAGAGCAGGACAGCCGTCCGCTGAAGAAGCGTAAGACCCGACGGCCAAGCTGGACCAGGCTGGTGAACCGGGCACAGAGACTGGCAGAGAACCCAGATGGCCGCCAAGATGCCCCCTTAGTTGCCCCACAGACCCCCACTACCCCCCAGACATCCCCCACTACCCCCCAGACACCCACAACTACCAACTCACCCAACCTTCGGTCAGCTGAGTCATGCCTAGCCCTCTCCGTTCCCCCACCCTCCAGTCCGTCCTCCCTCTCCCCCTCTACCTCCACCCCTGTGAGACCCAGACCAGCAGGGCGAGCCCCATCCCCCACCCAGTCTCACTTGTTGACCTCTGACCCTAGCCCTTTACCTGGACCTGACCGTCCCTTCAATCAGGCCAGAAAAAGGGGTCGCCCCAAATCCCAAACCTCGAGCTTGGACGAACCCCAACCCAGACACTTCCCCAAACGTACCCAAGCTGAGATGCTCCCTCATGGGCATGATGAGACTCCGGACCCCCATGTGCTCAACCCAGTGCTGGATTACAGTCCCACCCTCACCAATCCCTCTAGCCCCAACCCCACACCCAGGAAACGAGGTCGCCCCAAACGGCTGCCCCCCTCCCCCCTCCTCCCCAAACAGACTCCCCAGGACCAGCACAGGGGTACTCTGACCCCCTCTGGAGGTGAGGAGGGGGGTAAAGACTTCCCCTCTGAAAAGGGGAACAGGAAGCTGAGGATGAGGAGCATCATCGGAGAGATGAAGAGGAGGAAGAAGAGGAGGCTACTCAGGGAAATGCTTTCTGGGTGTGGAGGGGGGAAGGAGGGGAGAGGAAGAGAGGGAGGTAGAGAGAACTCTCGTGGGTGTGCAGGAGGGGTGTGTGGGTCGGCCACAGCACCCTCCCTGTCCTCCTCCTTTGGGGGTAAACTAGGTCCCCAGATCAACGTGAGTAAGAGGGGGACCATCTACATGGGGAAGAGGAGAGGACGCAAACCCAAAGCTCCAGCTAACTCTAACCCTGCCTCTCAGTCCACACTGTTCACCAGTCTCTCTAGTTCCTCTCTCTTCTCCTCTCCCCAGCCCCATCCTCCCCTCTCTCACCCATTCCCCTCCCCATCTCTCACCCACTCCAGTGGAGCCCAGAGCCCTTACAGTGATGGAGGCTGCACAGAACCTGCTCCCTCCCTTTTCCTCCCCCACACCTTCTCCCTCCCCTCACCCTCCTCCTCCTGCGCATCGCCACGTCCTCTCTCCTCCTCCTTCTCCTCCTGCTCATCCCTCTCTCCCTCCCTAAAGAGGAGTTCTCCAGGTCAGGGACGACATCCCCTCTTCCACCATCCCTCCAGCAGACTCTCTTCTCCTCCTCTTCCTCACCCTCTTTACCCCCATCTGCCTGTCTTCCCCACACACCTGAAAGAGGCCACACCCTCACCTATCAATAAATCACACAGCAAGGAGATGTTGCCTACGGATAGTGTGATTGGAATGGACCACAACACTACCTCAGAGAGGGGGGAGAGGAGGGGCCGAGGGAGAGGGGGGGTAACCATGGGAATGACCTCAGATGTCACCCGGTCAGTGTTCCGGACAGGTTTAGGGGTCAACCTGAAGGGTCAGAGACAACCCTCACCCTCCATGTTACTAGAACACCCCCCCCCTGTACCCTCACCCATCAGAGTGTCTGCCTCACCCCCCTCTCCCCCCTCTGCCTCCCCCAGACACACGCCTCCTTCTGACTTAGTGGAACCCAGAGACAGACACAGGCACAGGCGGAGGGGGTATGAATGTCGCTATACCTGCCCCCCCTGCCCCTGCCTAGGGCACAACCAGCGCTCCCACCTGGACCTCTGCCCCTGCCTAGGGCACAACACACACAAGAGACAGAAACACAAACACAAAAGGAAGTACCAGCACCTGCTCATGCATGCGCACGACCCAGACTTCCTCTCTGAACTGGACGATCTCATTGGGCAGTTCAGCGAGGTCCGCATCGGGCGCCACCGTGATTGGGCCAGAGCTGGATTGGGGCAGGATCTCGATGAGAGTGGGGAGAAAAGACGGCACTCTTCCTTATTGTCATCGCAAAATTTCCGCTCAAACGTTTACAGAATCAACTTGAGTGGATACTACTCGCCTCACCCCCTGTCTTACCCCCCTCACCCCTCCTTCTCCCCGCTCCACCCCCACCCCTGCCACGGCCTGCCTTATGGCAGCAGAAAGCCAGAGCAGAGGTTGAGGTGTGGCTGTCCCACCAAGCCCTGTGAGTCCTTAGACCAGGGTGACTGTGGCCAGGGGCGGAGGTGTGCCTTACAGGGTATCACAGGGCACCTCCACCCCTCCTCTCTCAGTACCCCCCTGGCCTCCTCCACCACCTCTTCCACCACCCCCATGCCTCTGGGTTTTGGCTACTACAGAGGCTATCCTCTGACCATGGCCCATTACCCAAACCCCCACCCCTCCTTTCCCCTGCCTCCCCCTCATCCCTACGCCCCCCACCACCCCCACCTCCACCCCCCTCACCTCCTCCTCAACCCAGCCAGGTTCCACAGGAGGAGGAGCAGGCAGCTGAGGGAGGCTGGGTTGGGTGGAGGTGGAGGTGAGGACGTGAGGGTTATGGGTGAGGGAAAGAGGGCCGGGGTCCAATCCTGTCCAGCAGGGTCCGTCCCTGGTCGGTCCTGTCTCTGTGGGGGGAGTGAACACAAGCTCAGACACAAACATCGTCACAGACAGCGTGATCGTGACGGAAAGGAAGAAGAGGATGAGAGAGTTGCCGGGTCACAGCTAAGGTCAGAGTTCACCACAGGATCAGGAGGAAGTAGAAAGACTGGAGGACAAGGGAGTTCTGGGTTGATGGAGTCTCCATGGCAACATAGGCACAGCAAATACCCCTCTTCTTTATTCTCTGCTTCTGCTAAACCAGCCTCTTCATCATCATCATCAGAGAGGCTCAAACACACACCCCTCACCTGTCTAGGCTCCTCTCACCTTTCCTCATTTGGAGAGGGCTGGGGGGTTCGGCAGAACCCCTGGCTGAGGAGAGGGGGGCTGGGGGCAGGATTCAGACCCCTCGATCCCACCTGGGGCACTCTGACAGAAGAGCAGAGGACGGCCGCTGTGGGGGAGTCAGAGAGAGAGGCGGGGGAGAGACACACACCCTGTCACAGCACCTTCACCCCCCCGGCACACACCAACCTCTTCACCTCCTCTGCCACCAGTGGGAGGGGCATGAGGAGCGGAAGAGACAATTGGAGACCAGGGAATCAAGACGGGTCACTGAGGAGTGAGGAGCCATCACAGACAGAGAGGAGAGGCACAGGTGAGACTGGGGAGTGAGTGAGTGAGTGAGTGAGAGTGAGAGGTAGGTAGACTGTCCTTCTCTCAGGTCTATGTAATCAGTACATCAGACATGATATTGGGGAGGAAATTAGTCTCTGTTCTTTTTATTACCACAGCAAGTTACAGACTTGAACAGAGAACCTGCATGACACATGAACTGTCACATATACACGCACGCAGGAGAGGGGGGCTGGGGGCAGTACACTCACACACGCACGCAGGAGAGGGGGGCTGGGGGCAGTACACTCACACGCACGCAGGAGAGGGGGGCTGGGGGCAGTACACTCACACACGCACGCAGGAGAGGGGGGCTGGGGGCAGTACACTCACACACGCACGCAGGAGAGGGGGGCTGGGGGCAGTACACACACACGCAGGAGAGGGGGGCTGGGGGCAGTACACTCACACACACGCAGGAGAGGGGGGCTGGGGGCAGTACACTCACACACACACGCAGGAGAGGGGGGCTGGGGGCAGTACACTCACACACACACGCAGGAGAGGGGCGCTGGGGGCAGTACACTCACACACGCACGCACACATTATTTTCCCCTCATTTATTGGTTCATTCTCACAGTCTGTTAATAACCCTTCCTGTCCGATCTGCCAGAGATCTTAGAAATGTCCCTGGTTGTGAAGTTGGCTGCCTGCTGTGCTGTTTGAGCCCTGGGCTATGAAGCTATGAGCAGAACACAGTCATTAGTTAACCACCAGTCTCTATGTATAGTCCTGTTCATGTGTCACTGTCTCAGATGCTGCTTGTCTGCCTGCCTGCATGGCCAATGTACTGTACACTGTCTGCCTGGTTGGCTGGCCAACATACTGTACACTGTCTGTCTGGCTGCCTGCATGACCAACATACTGTACACTGTCTGCCTGGTTGGCTGGCCAACATACTGTACCCTGTCTGTCTGCCTGCCTGTATGGCCAACATGCTGTACGCTGGCTGGCTGGCTGGCTGGCCAACATACTGTACACTGCTTGTCTGCCTGGCTGGCTGGCCAACATACTGTACACTGTCTGCCTGGCTGGCTGGCTGGCCAACATACTGTACTCTACACTGCCTGGCTGTCTGGCTGGCCAACATACTGTACTCTACACTGCCTGGCTGGCCAACATACTGTTCTCTACACTGCCTGGCTGGCCAACATTCTGTTCTCTACACTGCCTGGCTGGCCAACATACTGTACTCTACACTGCCTGGCTGGCCAACATACTGTTCTCTACACTGCCTGGCTGGCCAACATACTGTCCTGTACACTGCCTGGCTGGAAAACCCCTAGAAGGAAAGTATGCTCAGTCAGTGTTAATGTTGGGGAATTTTGGAAAGATGGGAAGAAAGGAGATACTTGAGGAGAAGTGACGGATAGTAGGATGGCGGGGGACTGATAGAGAGGGAGGGCAGAGGGAGGGAGGTAGAGCGTTGTTTTTGAGAGGGGAGGAGGGAGGATGGATTTGTTTGGCAATTCGCACATCATCTAACCAGACACATATGTGACTGAGCACACACACACACAGCCCACACACACATTCTAATGTATAATTTGTGTGTGGGTGTTTGCATGTGTGTGGGTGTTTGCGCGTGCGAGTGTGTGTGTATACCAGAGGGGGCTTGTGGGAGGAGATATAGGTGGACGGGCTCTTTGTAATGCCTGGAATGGAATCAGTGGAATGGTACCAAACACATCAAATACATGGAAAGATTGACTCTGTTCCAATGATTCTATTCCAGCCACTACAATGAGCCCGTCCTCCTAAAGCTCATTCCACCAGCCTCCTCTGGTGTGTGTGTGTGCGTGCGTGTGTGTGTGTGTGTGTGCTTGACTGCTTGTTGTGATTCCCAGAAGGGGAGTATATGATTTGAGGGGAATACCAGGCAGCAGTGCAAAGGAAGTGTAGAGTCACCCCGTCTGCTGCTGTTTCAGTTACTGATACATATACACTTCTCCTCTCTCTCTCTTCCCCTCTCTTTATTTCCCAATCATTCCCTTTCTCCTCCCTCTGTCTCCCACCTCTCTCTCTCGCTCCCTGTCCTTGCTCCAATGACTTCTCTCTGGACTCAAGACCCACACTATGACCTGAGCAGGAGGCAACTGAAGTGGCTGAGAACCGGTCAACGTTTTGGGGCTAAGAGAGGGCCTGGACGACCCAGGAAGAACCCTATAGCCTCCCCTTTGGTCTCCCCCTTCCTCTCTCCTACAAGCCAACCAAACCCTCCAACTGAGACGGACGACCAGAACAGAGACAGAAACAGAGGAGGAGGAGATTCAGTACAAGAGGTGATTGAAGCTGTGATTCAGAGCCAGAGGAGGAGAAGACGGAAGAGGAGGCACATTGAGAAAGAGGAGGTCGAGCATCCATCCTGTCTCCAAAGGTAAACCGTCAGAACTCACCCTTATCCCAACTGACCCAGCGAGTGCCCTCGCAGATGGTCGCAAAGTTTAACACAACAACATTTCACTCCCACAGCGATCAAAGCGTTACTGAGAAAGTCTAGAAAATGCATGCTGTTTTACATACCCTGCAACTAGCTGCTAGATGTGCACTGAAGACTTAATACTTCACACAGACAACGTATATTAACACATGGTTGACAGCACTGTGTGCTAAGCCAGTGCCCTTTCTCTCTCTTTTTCTTTCTCTCTATCCTATCTCTCGCTCTCTCACTTTATTCCTTCCTCTTAGTTCTGGTGAAGGTGAGCCAGTCACCCACACCCCCTCCATATGCACAGGCCAATCGGAGCTAACCCAAACTCCATCCCTAACCCCGGCCAGCCAATCAGATAAGGGAGCTGACCAGCTGCCTAGGAAGAGGTTTCAGAGGGCGGGGCTCTACTCAGATGACTACAAAACTACAGTGTGAGTTATCCTGCACCCGTTCATACAAACTAACTTCACATACTCTGAATTGATTTCACAAATGGTTTGTATTCTTTATTTATTTATACTCTTGTACCCCCTTTTTTTCTCCCCAATTTCGTAGTAACCAATTGTTAGTAATTACTATCTTGTCTCATTGCTACAACTCCCGTACGGGCTCGGGAGAGACGAAGGTTGAAAGCCATGCGTCCTCCGAAACACAACCCAACCTAGCCGCACTGCTTCTTAACACAGCGCGCATCCAACCCGGAAGCCAGCCGCACCAATGTGTCGGAGGAAACACCGTGCACCTGGCTACCTTGGTTAGCGCGCACTGCGCCCGTCCCACCACAGGAGTCGCTGGTGCGCGATGAGACAAGGATATCCCTACCGGCCAAACCCTCCCTAACCCGGGCGACGCTAGCCCAAATGTGCATCGCCCCACGGACCTGCCGGTCGCGGCCGGCTGCAACAGAGCCTGGGCGCGAACCCAGAGTCTCTGGTGGCACACCTAGCACTGCGATGCAGTGCCCTAGACCACTGCGCCACCCGGGAGGCCTAAATGGTGTGTATTCTATTAATTCCATTGTGTAAATGTTTCTCTTCCCCAGTCCCTCCTCTCAGAACCAGCTGAACAGAGAGAGACTGGAATATACACCAGGAGAACAAGACTACAGCCTCCTGCCTGCTCCCATACATGTTGGTCAGTGAGTTTTTATTTAAAAGAAATTGATTTCACCTTTATTTAAACAGGTAGGCCAGTTGAGAACAAGTTCTCATTTACAACTGCGACCTGACAAAGATAAAGCAAAGTAGTGCAACACAGACAACAACACAGAGTTGCACATGGAATAAACAAACGTACAGTCAATAACACAGTAGAAAAAGTCTATATACAGTGTGTGCAAATGGCATGAGGAGGTAAGGCAATAAATAGGCCATATTAGCGAAGTAATTTCAATTTAGCAAATGAACACTGGTGTGATAGATGTGCAGATGATGATGTGCAAGTAGAAATACTGGTGTGCAAAAGAGCAAAACAAGTCAATTAAAACAATATGGGGATGAGGTAGGTAGATTGGGTGGGCTATTTACAGATGGACTATGTACAGCTGCAGCGATCGGTAAGCTGCTCAGATAGCTGATGTTTAAAGTTAGTGAGGGAGATTTGTCTCCAACTTCAGCAATTTTTGCAATTTATTCCAGTCATTGGCAGCAGAGAACTGGAAGGAAAGGCGGCCAAAGGGGGTGTTGGCTTTGGGGATGACCAGTGCTGAAGCGCGTTCTATGGGTGGGTGTTGTTAGGGTGATCACTGAGCTGAGATAAGGCAGAGCTTTACCTAGCATAGGCTTATAGATGACCTGGAGCCAGTGGGTCTGGCGACGAATATGAAGCGAGGACCAGCCGACAAGAGCATACAGGTTGCAGTGGTGGGTGGTATATGGGGCTTTGCTGACAAAACGGATGGCACTGTGATAGACTGCATCCAGTTTGCTGAGTGTTGTTGGAGGTTATTTTGTAAATGACATCGCCAAAGTCGAGGATTGGTAGGATAGTCAGTTTTACGAGGGTATGTTTGGCAGCGTGAGTGAAGGAGGCTTTGTTGCGGAATAGGAAGCTGATTGTGGATTTAATTTTGGATTGGAGATGTTTAATATGAGTCTGGAAGAAGAGTTTAGTCTAACCAGACACCTAGGTATTTGTAGTTGTCCACATATTCTAAGTCAGAACCGTCCAGATTAGTGATGCTGGATGGGCGGGTGGGTGTGGGCAGCGATCGGTTGAAGAGCATGCATTTCGTTTTACTAGCGTTTTAAGAGCAGTTGGAGGTCACGGAAGGAGTGTTGTATGGCATTGAGGCTCGTTTGGGGGTTTGTTAACAGTGTCCAAAGAAGAGCCAGATGTATACAGAATGGTGTCGTCTGCGTAGAGGTGGATCAAGGAAACACCCGCAGCAAGAGCGTCATCGTTGATATATACAGAGAAAAGAGTTGGCCCGAGAATTGAACCCCGTGGTACCCCCATAGAGACTGCCAGAGGTCCGGACAACAGGCCCTCCGATTTGACTTACTGAACTCTATCTGAGAAGTAGTTGGTGAAACAGGCGAGGCAGTCATTTGAGAAACCAAGGCTGTTGAATCTGCCGATAAGAATGTGGTGATTGACAGAGTCGAAAGCCTTGGCCAGGTCGATGAATACAGCTGCCCAGTACTGTTTTTTATCGATGCTGGTTATGATATTGTTTAGTACCTTGAGCGTGGCTGAGGGGCACCCATGACCAGCTCGGAAACGGATTGCACAGCGGAGAAGATATGGTGGGATTCGAAATGGTCAGTGATCTGTTTGTTAACTTGGCTTTCGAAGTCTTTTGAAAGGCAGGGCAGGATGGATATAGGTCTGTAACCGTTTTGGTCTAGAGTGTCACCCCCTTTGAAAAGGGGGATGGCCGCCGCAGCTTCCCAATCTTTAGGAATCTCGGTCGACACGAAAGAGAGGTTGAACAGACTGGTAATAGGGGTTGCAACAATGGCGGCAGATCATTTTAGAAAGAGAGGGTCCAGATTGTCTATCCCAGATGATTTATATGGGTCCAGATTTTGCAGCTCTTTCGGAACATCTGCTATCTGGATTTGGGTGAAGGAGAAGCTGGGGAGGCTTGGGCAAGTAGCTGCAGGGCAAGTACAGTGGGGAGAAGTATTTGATACACTGACGATTTTGCAGGTTTTCCTACTTAAAGCATGTAGAGGTCTATAATGTTTTATCATAGGTACACTTCAACTGTGAGAGACGGAATCTAAAACAAAAATCCAGAAAATCACATTGTATGATTTTGAAGTAATTAATTTGCATTTTATTGCATGACATAAGTATTTGATACATCAGAAAAGCAGAACTTAATATTTGGTACAGAAACCTTTGTTTGCAATTACAGAGATCATACGTTTCCTGTAGTTCTTGACCAGGTTTGCACACACTGCAGCAGGGATTTTGGCCCACTCCTCCATACAGACCTTTTCCAGATCATTCAGGTTTCGGGGCTGTCGCTGGGCAATACGGACTTTCAGCTCCCTCCAAAGATTTTCTATTGGGTTCAGGTCTGGAGACTGGCTAGGCCACTCCAGGACCTTGAGATGCTTCTTACGGAGCCACTCCTTAGTTGCCCTGGCTGTGTGTTTCGAGTCGTTGTCATGCTGGAAGACCCAGCCACGACCCATCTTCAATGCTCTTACTGAGGGAAGGAGGTTGTTGGCCAAGATCCCGCGATACATGGCCCCATCCATCCTCCCCTCAATACGGTGCAGTCGTCCTGTCCTCTGCAGAAAAGCATCCCCAAAGAATGATGTTTCTACCTCCATGCTTCACGGTTGTGATGGTGTTCTTGGGGTTGTACTCATCCTTCTTCTTCCAAACACAGCGAGTGGAGTTTAGACCAAAAAGCTCTATTTTTGTCTCATCAGTCCACAGGACCTTCTCCCATTCCTCCTCTGGATCATCCAGATGGTCATTGGCAAACTTCAGACGGGCCTGGACATGCACTGGCTTGAGCAGGGGGACCTTGGGTGCTCTGCAGGATTTTAATCCATGACGGCGTAGTGTGTTACTAATGGTTTTCTTTGAGACTGTGGTCCCAGCTCTCTTCAGGTCATTGACCAGGTCCTGCCGTGTAGTTCTGGGCTGATCCCTCACCTTGCTCATGGTCATTGATGCCCCACGAGGTGAGATCTTGCATGGAGCCCCAGACCGAGGGTGATTGACTGCCATCTTGAACTTCTTCCATTTTCTAATAATTGCGCCAACAGTTGTTTCCTTCTCACCAAGCTGCTTACCTATTGTCCTGTAGCCCATCCCAGCCTTGTGCAGGTCTACAATTTAACCCTGATGTCCTTACACAGCTCTCTGGTCTTGGCCATTGTGAAGAGGTTGGAGTCTGTTTGATTGAGTGTGTGGACAGGTGTCTTTTATACAGGTAACGAATTCAAACAGGTGCAGTTAATACAGGTAATGAGTGGAGAACAGGAGCGCTTCTTAAAGAAAAACTAACAGGTCTGTGAGAGCCGGAATTCTTACTGGTTGGTAGGTGATCAAATACTTATGTCATGCAATAAAATGCAAATGTATTACTTAAAAATCATACAATGTGATTTTCTGGATTCTTGTTTTAGATTCCATCTCTCACAGTTGAAGTGTACCTATGATAAAAATTACAGACCTCTACATGCTTTGTAAGTAGGAAAACCTGCAAAATCGGCAGTGTATCAAATACTTGTTTTCCCCACTGTAGCTGCAGGGGGTGCGAGCTGTTGGCCAGAGTTGGGGTAGCTAGGAGGAAAGCATGGCCAGCTGTAGAGAAATACTTATTGAAATGATCACCAGATTTATCGGTGGTGACAGTGTTTCCTAGCCTCAGTGCAGTGGGCAGCTGGGAGGAAGTGCTCTTATTCTCCATGGACTTTACAGTGTCCCAAAACTACAGGATGCAAATTTCTGTTGGAAAAATCTAGCCTTTGCTTTCCTAACTGACTGCGTGTATTCGTTTGTGACTTCCCTGAAAAGTTGCATATCGCGGGGACTATTCGATGCTAGTGCAGTCCGCCACAGGATGTTTTTGTTCTGGTCAAGGGCAGTCAGGTCTGGAGTGAACCAAGGGCTATATCTGTTCTTAGTTCTACATTTTTTGAAAGGAGCGTGCTTATTTAAGATGGTGAGGAAATTACTTTTAAAGAACAACCAGGCATCCTCTACTGATGGGAGGAGGTCAATATCCTTCCAGGATACCCGGGCCAGGTCAATTAGAAAGGCCTGCTCACAGAAGTGTTTCAGGGAGTGTTTGACAGTGATGAGGGGTGGTTGTTTGACTGTGGACCCATAGCGGATGCAGGCAATGAGGCAGTGATCGCTGAGATCCTGATTGAAAACAGCAAAGGTGTATTTGGAGGGCAAGTAGGTCAGGATAATATCTATGAGGGTGCCCATGTTTTGGGATTTAGGGTTGTACCTGGTGGGTTCTTTGATAATTTGTGTGAGATTGAGGGCATCTAGCTTAGATTGTAGGACTGCCGGGGTGTTAAGCATATCCCAGTTTAGGTCACCTAACAGAACGAAGTGTGTGTGTGTGTGTCAGGTTATTAACACCCCCATTTCTCTCACAGGGAAGTACCTAAGAATGAGACGTATTGACTTTCAGTTGCCCTTTGACGTCATGTGGCTCTTCAGGCACAACCAGGTGTGTAACACACACACACACACACACACACACACACAGAATAAACTCACTCACTTGAATGACCATGTCTCTGTGTGTTCCAGCTCCACAAAGAGCCAGATGTTCCTCAGACCAGAGAGATCTCATCCTGTGAGTACCCTAAAGTCCTGTATTTGCATGCGGTGCATACCGTACACGTTTATACTGTAGTGTGTACATCAATACTTGACTTCAACATGACTTACCACCCTACTTGGTTGGGGGTGGGGGGACATCCCACTGTTGCAGTGACACGTTGAAAGTGTTCAGTCTGTGTGGAGGGGTCCATACCTCATTATCTCTGTCTGTCTTTGTTTTCCTCCCAGACCAACCGAAAGAGAAGAGCCTGTCCAGTCACCAGACAGGGGTGTCCCTCCCTCCCTCTCCCCAGGAGAAGTGTTCCAGTCCCAGTAAGAAGCTGTTCCCCTACCTGGACATGGAGCCTATGACCACCAGTGACAGGTAAAGACAGAAGACAACCCGCCTTGTCAATACACATGGAGGTGCAGACTAGTAGTTTGTGTGCATTTCTCAAAATAATGATCTTATTTATGTATTTGTTTGATTGGCAGGGTGTTCGTCCTGAAGCACCGCGTGTTCCTTTTGAGGAACTGGGAGAGGGTCAGAGACAGACAGATACGCCTGAGGAGGGGGAGAGAGGGGGAACAAGAGAAAGATGGAGGAGGAGTTTCCAGCTATGTAGCTACTGGGGACAACAACAGCCACATCATGTCAGGTCCATGAAGCAAGTGTGTGTGTTAGTTTAAGTTTTTGTAGGTGTGTGTGTGTGCTCGCACGCCTGTGTGTGTGCACCTGTGTGTCAGTGTGTTTTATTTTAAATGTGTTCATTTATAGTAGTATTGTACTGAGTGTATGTTTATATGGACATAGATGTGTGTGTGTTCATCTCAGTGCTCAGTTTAGCTCTCTGTTTTACAGTATTTATTGAGCCATATCATATTCAGCATTACACACACAGCAGTTTTCCAACCACAGAAATAAGTGCTTTCCCATTTCTGTCATCTCTTCACTGCCGTCCAAGAACATCCAGCTAGGTTCAGCTTTCCCCATAAACTATCCACCAAAATGTATTTCCATCAAACCGTCTCCAGCAAAGAACAGACACTCATAAGGGAATTTTAAGGACATCTACTGTATACATACATACATACATACATACATACATACATACATACATACATACATACATATATACATACACACACACACACACACACACACACACACACACAAAATACCATCCATGGGCACTAAGGTTCTTTCCTCTCTCTAGGTCGACAAATGGCGGTGAAGAAGAATGTTGTGTGGACTAGTGAGCCCCTTCGTGATCCCCAGTGCCCCCATAACCACCTCAGCACCACGCCCCATGTGAGTGCTCCCCTCTGAGTGCTCCCCTCTGAGTGCTCCCCTCTGAGTGCTCCCCTCTGAGTGCTCCCCTCTGAGTGCTCCCCTCTGAGTGCTCCCCTCTGAGTGCTCCCCTCTGAGTGCCCTCCTCTGAGTGCTCCCCTCTGAGTGCTCCCCTCTGAGTGCTCCCCTCTGAGTGCCCTCCTCTGAGTGCTCCCCTCTGAGTGCTCCCCTCTGAGTGCTCTCCTCTGTACTGTAACTGTAAAGATATTCACTCATTAGTGTCTCCCATGAGGGCTGTCTTGAAGTATTCATATGGAGTTCTTTGTCTGTGTCACTAATTCTTATAACTAACTCCTGATGTCGCATCTACCCCCACCACAGCTCACTGAGAACAGACCAGAGGAGAAAAAACAGGTGGAGGAGGAAGAGGAGGGCTGGAAGGAGGTCCGGAAGGAGCGACTGAACAATATACTCCTGAAGCTGCGGCAGACATGATTGGTGAGAGAGGACAAGGAAGGAAGGAGGGGGGGAAATCTCAGCTCAGTATCTCTTCTTCTTCCAAGTAGCTCAGTTCAGCTAACTTTGCACTAGTGTTGGGGGGAAAACACTTCCCTGAAATGATTTGTTATAAAGATGATTTTGGGCTTTGTTTCTGAGAGGAATGAGGGTGTTGTTGTTTACTGTACCATTGAGAATGATTGACAGACGGTCAGCAGACCAGTGACAGTCTGATTTAATAGTCAGAGAGGGCGGAAGGGATGGATGGAGACCATAGAGTCTTAAGGCTGGATTAAATTCGTATTGTGGAAGATCCACGTTGCAGCTCCATTTAAATGTAAAGGAAATGTTCACGTGTTCTCACAGACTACATTCACGGTAAACGCTGCATGTCGGCTCAATCTGAATTTACAATTTTACCTCCTTTTTTGTGATATCCAATTGCAATCCAATTACAATCTTGTCTCATCTCTGCAACTACCCAATGGGCTCGGACAGGCGAAAATCGAGTCATGCGTCCTCCAAAGCGTGACCCAAGCTGCACTTCTTAACACCTGCTTGCTTAACCCGGAATGTGTCAGAGGAAACACTGGCCTACTGATGACTGTCAGCTTGCAGGTGCCTGGCCTGCCACAAGGAGTCACTAGAGCGCGATGAGCCAAGTAAAGGCCCCCCCGGGCCAAACCTTCCACCAACCCGGACAACCCTGGGCCAATTGTGCACCGCCCTACGGGACTCCCGGTCACAGCCGGTTGTGACACAGCCTGGGATCGAACCCCAAGCTGTAGTGACACCGCAACACTGCGATGCAGTGCCATAGACTGTTGCCATAGACCGCTGCACCACTTGGGAGGCCTACCTCTACATTTATATGCAGATCTTCTGCGATACTTCTGCAATACACAGCCCCTATGGTTTGATTCAATCCCTGTTGCTGAAGTACGGCGCTATAGCGTGATTCAAGTGTAAAGGTCATTTCCAATTGAGCCGACCTATGCAGTTTTTCCGTGAATTCAGTCTCCGCTAACATGGGAACATTTCATATTCTCTTCAGCTCTACGTATTGAATCGGGCCTTTAATGTAAAAGTGCCATGTTGTAAATAAACTGACGCCTAAGTGAGTTCAATCTCCAAAAGCAATACGTCCTGTAAGGATTTCAGTACAATAACTTTAATATCACTACCAGTACCAGCTAGAGACCCTTCTATGTATCAAACCAAGTAGTTTTTATTGCCTTAGTGAATATGATCATTTCAAGATCGTTATATTGTACCAATGATAATGCAGTAACATTGACCTAAGTAATGTAATGAATCAGTTTCATAATTGATAGTTATTATCTAAGCGTTAAAGTTAAGTCAAAGGCCTTCATTTTGCTACAAAGTGTTAAACATAACTGACCTATGTTAAATATTGCTATGATTGTATATGACTTTTCTTCACCTGTATACTTTTTCTGACTGATGGAATGTTCTTTTTTATTTGGTCAGACAATCAGGAAAATGAATTGAATCTGAGATTTGTAACCGTTCATTTGTACAGTTCTCTTTGGTGCAGTTTCTAGTTTGACTTCGAACACTAAGTTGAATGTTTTATAGTTGACCTGTGTATTTGCCTCACTCACTATTGCCAATGGGTGATTAGGAATATTATAGCATTCATCAATATAGTGAAGGGTTATTTATGTAGTTTGCATGGAATGTAACTTTGGGCTGGATTCAATCCGTATCGCGGAAGATCACATTAAAGTGTAAAGGTCATTTCCGATTAAGCCGACATATGCAGTGTTTATCTTGAATTCAGTCTCCACGAACGCGGAAACATTGCCTTTAAATTTAAATGGAGCTATAACGCAGATCTCCCATGATACTTCTGCGATGCGGTGAGAATCCAGCCCTTTGTTGTACAATTTAAATTGCTGCTTATAACCTTTCTTTGGAGAAAATACCACAGAGTTCATCTGACAGAATGTCATTTCAAACATTGACCTTATTATCAATAACAATAAAATGGCATTTTTGTTTACAAAGCATTGTGGACTTGTTATATTCTCAACCACTTAACCCTTCCTACTATCACAGGCCCATGAATATCGCTGCTCCTCCATCCTTATGGAGACGCTGCATAACTGGTGGGATATTCATTACACGGAATGGAGCGACTGCTAAATAACCAACATGGAAATGTGATATACAGCACCATCTGGTGGTGTAAAGCTGAATGACACCAATGGCCAGGTGATACGTTTTCCTCCATCACGACCCTCATCTGAGGACGTGAGCTCAAGAGGACAGACAGGCAGAAATGAGCCTGAGGCCCTTCTCTCCTCCTTCAGCAAATCACTGATCTGTATGTTATTTATATGGGCTATGTGTAGATGGAGGCTGGTGGGAGAACCTATAGGAGGATGGGCATATTTTAATGGCTGGAATTGAATTAATGGGACGGTACTAAACAAACATATGGCAACCACTCCTTTCCATCAATTCCATTCCGGCCATTACAATGAACCTATCCGCCTATAGCTCCTCCCACCAGCCTCCACTGCATGTGTGAGCTAAAGCTGCCTAGCCAATCCCTCCCTCTCAGGTCTGTGGGTATTTTAATGAGGAAATCATTTAATGTATTCAAACATGGATAGTTTCTCATTTCAGAGAGTCCTTCCCTCATGCACTCCCCTTCACTGCTCTGACAGAAGTGGCTAGGTCAGATGAAAACATACACTAAGCTCTTGGATTGGAATGGCTTTAATATCGAGGTACCACATACTTTCTAGGCAAGCATTCGCTATAGCTCGACCCTACGAGGTGAGAGTTGCTGCTTTTCTCTTCTACCTGATAATGAATTGTACCCACCTGGTGTCCCAGGTCTAAATCAGTCCCTGATTAGAAGGGAACAATGACAAAACACAGTGGAAGTGGCTTTGAGGTCCAGAGAGGAGTTTGAGGGGAATAGAGAAGGAATGAGACACATGAAAGACTTTGAGGTTTGGTTTATGTTGATTATTTATTGGGTATTTACAAACAAGCACATGCGGGAGTCAGACACTGACTGACGCTACAGGGACACAGTACACTATGGAACAGTGAGGTACGGGGCAGGCTACATCACACCAGAGAGATACAGAACCCACTGCTACACACACATGCTTGTTCGTTCGCACGCAAGCACGAACACACACACCAGTGGAGGCTGCTGAGGGGAGGATGGCAAATGGAATGGCATCAAACACATGGCAACCAGATGTTTAATGTATCTGATACCATTCCCCACATTCCGCTCCAGCCATTACCACAAGCCCGTCCTCCCCAATTAAGGTGCCACCAACCTCCTGTGCTGCACACACACACACACAAGACCCCAGATAGATAGATAGAGAGATAGACGTGAGGGGACAAATACAACAGAGGTGTATATATATATATATACACCTTTCAGGGACTCCAGGGTCAAATACCACATCCAATAAATGTACAGCTTTTCATACAAATCAATGCATTTATCATGGCTCCTCTCACACAATGGAAAATATACCCGAATCAACAACAAAAAATAACTAGAAAATCCTTGTCAACATACTGAGATTGTTACCGTCACAGACCATGTGTATTTCCTGAAGTTATGTTTACCCTTCACCTGCATCTAGGCATGGCACATTGAAAGGTGGGCGTTGCTGACACTAACTAGCTCCTCCCTCATACAACCTAATTTACTACAAGCTGTAATTAAAATACATTATAGATAGCTCTAAAACAACTCATGTCAATTTACTGGCTGAAGAAAGTATTTGTCTAGCTTGTTTTGCTGCCGTGACCCAGCTAAAGCCTTTAGAAGACCAGGGGTGTAGTGTGACTGGCCTTGACACACAGTGGCTCCACTGTTTGGTAAACAACTATCTATTGGAGCTACACTTTGTCTTGAGACACGCAGCGATTTGGATTAGCTAGTTAGGTTGTTGACATACTAGCAGGTGCCATACCATTGCATTTGGTGGAAGATTTGGTAAAGTAGCCTGTATAATGCAAGTGCAAAGTTACAATGTTTCCAATCTATTGTTGTCATAGGGTTGTCATAGGGACACTAACCCTGTGCTACACCACAGAGGCTTGTTGGCATGGTAACCTTTTATATTTTTTCTGACCAATCAAAAGAGCGATATTCCCAATGAATTTGAATTTATCAAATCAAAATCAAATCAAATCAAATTTATTTATATAGCCCTTCGTACATCAGCTGATATCTCAAAGTGCTGTACAGAAACCCAGCCTAAAACCCCAAACAGCAAGCAATGCAGGTGGAGAAGCACAGAGGCTTTTCATACAAATACAAATTTATGGGTAATATGTTTTATTCTTCATTCCTCAAGTAACCTGAACTCTTCAAGAAGTGCCATGTCACCCGCAAGTGACAAAACAAAACAACAAAAACAGCAAACAAACAGTTCCTTTAAACCAGAAGCCTTTGAGAAGTACATCATATATCATTACCAAGCCTACAGAATAACTACCAACCAAATCAGAAGATAAACATAGTAATAAACATTATTACTTTAACGTTATTCTACTACCACTATCGTTACTACGGTATTAAAAATGATGACCTTACACGGGTTAGCATGACAGGTAGGGAAAGAAGGAAGGTACATATGAGAGCTGAGGTACAGTTGGGGAAGGGCAGCCTCTCCCTCAAACACATAGGCTTGACAGTCGTGGTGTCTTCCTACACATACAGTACATCAGGGAGTAGCTTACTGCTTCATCTGAAAGCTTGGATAGTCTCAGTCAGGAACATACAGCTATGGCCCTGGAAACCCACATTGTCTACTGGTCTCAGTAGCCTTTTGTATTGTCTTGTAGTCAGACTTAGTAACGCCCAGGTAACCAGTCAAGTTAAATATCTGGGGAATCAAAGATGCCAATTGATCTATGAGGTAAAGGAAAAGTAACCAGACTAGAGTTGATCATCCCTGGGCTGAGTAGAAAGACACAGGTCTCAAGTCCCTCAGACTGTTTATCTGTCTGTCTGTTTATCTGTCTGTCTGTTTATCTGTCTATTTGTCTATCTGTCTGTTTGTGTCTGTCTATCTGTCTGTTTATCTGTCTATCTGTCTGTCTGTCTGTTTGTGTCTGTCTATCTGTCTGTTTATCTCTCTATCTGTCTGTCTGTCTGTCTGTCTGTCTGTCTGTCTGTCTGTTTGTGTCTGTCTATCTGTCTGTCTATCTGTCTGTCTGTTTATCTGTCTGTTTATCTGTCTGTTTATCTGTCTGTTTATCTGTCTGTCTGTCTGTCTGTCTGTCTGTCTGTCTGTCTGTCTGTCTGTCTGTCTGTCTGTCTGTCTGTCTGTCTGTCTGTCTGTCTGTCTGTCTGTCTATCTGTCTGTTTAACTGTTCATCTGTCTATCTGTCTGTTTATCTGTTTATCTGTCTGTCTGTTTATCTGTCTGTCTGTTTATCTATCTGTCTGTTTATCTGTCTACCTGTCTGTTTATCTGTCTGTCTACCTGTCTGTGTTTATCTGTCTGTCTATCTGTCCGTCTCAAAGCATTGATATTTCCATAAGCACTGAGTAGTATGTGTTAGTGAGGTTTAAGAGGTGTGGACTGATTGAAGTTACAGCATTGCTATGCCAGTTATACTTATATACTGTTGGATACTAGAATGTCCTTTAGATAGATATGTGTCATATAGATAGATATTCTTCTGCATTCAAGGGTTGGGCTCAATTCGAATTGAAGGCTGCCGATTCAGGAAGTGATTTGAATTTAAAATCAGCTACTTAAAAAACATAAATAGCTTCTCCTTTTCAATTCATTAAGGAGTCATTAAAAATACAGGCCCCTATTTCAATCATCGAATTGGAATTTCAGTTTACTTCCTGTATTGGTGCCATATTGAGCCCAACCCCACTGCATTCACTCAAAGCATTCATTATACAATAAATGCAGTCTAAAGGTATGAGACTAAATCTATCAGGTTATGATGAAGATATGAAGGATATGATGTCAAGACAATGCATACAACACACACTAAGATGAAGCCACTGGATTCCAATAATTGACAAAAACATTGGAGCTGTCCGTGTGTATCATGACTATAGAGGAGTGACTGGTGAGTTGGGGATAAAAGGCCAGATCACTTATCAATTTGATTCATGATCAACCTTATCTATAGTAACGTTTGACTATCTGTTATCTCTTGGTTATCTATCCATCTATCTATCTCGGTTAAATTCATCTATATTCATATACCTATATATTATGTATGTATATTTATACAGTCAAATAGTTATCCTTTTTAAACTGACTATTAATTGTAGTGGGAACATGTCAAACACACAGAGAACAAGCGAAAGAGGTGAGAGATCAATAGGGGTGAAAGGTCAAATAGAACACAGAAAACAGCTACATTTCACTATGGTACTACGTTACGTAACAGGGGCTACGCTCCAATACTCTACCATGGCTCCCTTCACCGGTTAGCCTGGCGGCAAGGTCTGGGTCTAGAGCAGAAACCGACCTGGCTACCAGGCTTTAAATCTTCCCATAGTGACTGCTGATCTGAAAGTGTTTGGATAAGCTGAATGCATTGGTTGCATGTTTCGTCACAATATTGTTTTTAACGTTCGTTTGGACTGATGCCCGACTGAGCATTCTACTCAATGCATCATCATCATTAAGCGCTGATGAAGATTTCATCGAAAGTGCATTACAGTGGCCTGGAAATACAATGACATTCAAAAACAGGCAAATAATTATTAGGAAAATCTTTCGTCATCATTTTGATGTCACCAGATAGACTTTAGATGCAGTACAACATTAGCTAACTAGCTTAAATTGAGGGGAGGCCACCTGATTGTAACTAGCTTACGTTTGCTTTGCTAGCTATTTTTGCAGAATTTTGCAATTAATTTATACTAAACAGTAGTTAGACTCAGAACGACGGGGCTTATCACCACTTTAGGGCACCGCCGATGGCGTGACGGAGGTGCAACCTATGAATGGAATTCTACAAAGCTTTATCCAGTCCTTCTCAGATCAGTGGTCACCAAAGAGAGATGATGAATGGAGGACATTTAAAGGGATAGTCCACACCAAGATAAGTGTTTGTCTGAAGTTTTCACACTTCAAAAGTGGTCTGAAGTCGTGCTGGGTCCATATTCCACACCATCTGGTAAGCTAAATTAAATCTTCCTTAAATCCCCCTAATTAGATGGCATTAGATGGTACAGTTCTTTAGGGATTGAGTTTTGCAGATTTCTACCAGTGCATATAGTGGGATCTACACAACAGATGGTGCGGAGGAAGGACTGAACTAAATCACTTAGACCAGAGATCATCAACTAGATTCAGCCATGGATGGTCAGGGGGCTGGAACATAATCACAAATCATTTGTAGATGCAAATTGACCGCAAGAAGCCCAAACAGATATAATATTTGGCTAAAATATAATCATTTCAAACCTTGCTTAGATTTGTGAACAATCACATCTCTCTCTCTGTGTGGGAATACCTTGGAACAGATTTCCAACATTTACTGATGTTAGTATTTTATGTCCAACAAGTAACCCAAACCCTTATAAAATCATGGGCAGCCAGTTGGGGAACCCTGACATACGACTTTGGACCACTTTAGAGATATAAACATGTGATTTGAACTTAGATTCGAGGGTGAACTATTTCTCTGAGAGCATTGGGACTTCACCACAGCCTCTCTATGGTTGCCTAAATACATTATAGCTTTATGACTTCATTTTCCCTCCCCCAGATATATTCAAACAATCAAAACTCTGATCAGGTGTCTGAAATCACAGGATAAGTGAGGCGTAGCCAATGGGTACGAGCCCCTCTCGGTCTCCCTGACGACAGCGAATCCAGTCGTGATCGACACCCCCTAAAACCACTAACTCCTCCCCTTTCTGGAAGCTTAGCTCCGCCCCTGTGCCAGAGTGGTCGCATAGTGTTCTGACTGACCTGAGAAAGAGAGAAGAATAAGTGATACTACTGTAAAAACATAAGAATGACGTAAAACCGTAATAGACAGTCATGACAACTGAACTGATGTCCGAACTGAACAAACTAAACATGTAATCTAGATATATTTCCAAATATTTCCAATACCTGAGGGGTCTTGGGTTGTCCCATGTCTCCTCCATCTCTCTCTCTAACACCTCTTCTACCTGCTGGGGCTCCAGCGCCCTCCTCTGGTTAGCGCTGGAACTGCTGCTCACCATCCGGGTCAGAACAGACACCCCTGGAGACAACCACTGAGACGGACGTCTGGGGAGGGAGAGAGATACATCAGTGATAAGAGTAAGATACTTCAACTGTCTAGTATCAGAAAACTATCACACAAACACACACCAGCGCACCTGGTTGGAAGTGTGGGTATCGTGGGGTTATTGGAGGCTCCAAACAGCCGTCCCAAACCCCAGGGGACTGCCAATGCTCCATCGACCTGAGGAGGGTCACTCCTGGCCTGGGTACTGGTCTGGGGCTCTGGGGGGTCTCTGGATGTCCCCTCCTGGTTTTGTACTGCAGACAGGCTGAGTTCAGCCAGGTTCTGGCCCAGCTTGCCCCCCCAGCGTACCACAGCCCCCCATCCCTGCTGGATCACCTAGGGAGAGAATAACAGCTCAGAAAAGTGCTGTGTGGTACAGACACTCACCCATGCATTCAAACAAAGACACACACACACGTTGAATTGTGCTCACCTGTCCTGCCTGTTGTGAGAGACTGGCCTCCTCAACATTAGGAGGTGCTAGCTCCCTAATTTCTTTCTCCTGAACCCACATCAGCTGAGGACTTGTCTCCGCAAGACCCCCAAAGACCTTTGCAGGCCCCACACTGAGACTCGCTGGCTTCAGTGACTCCAACAACCCTCCCACCCCTGAGTTGGCCAGGGATGACGAGCTCACATTATGATTGATCGCCTCGGGTTCTGCTCTCCCAAAGTCCAGCTCTGATAGGCTCCCGAGATAGCTGCTGCCCCTGCTTTGGGAAACGGACCCCCGGGGCGAGAGCCTGAATCCCAGGTCCTGATTGGGTGGGCTGGGGATCTCTGGGCTGTGATTGGCTGGATCCAGGTGGTGGTGCTGGAAGAGCAGGTCGAGGTTAAGGGTCAGGAGACTGAGGGGCTGCAGCAGGAGGAGGAGCTCCTCAAACAGAGGCTGGCAGGAAGTCAATGACAAACGCATGAAGGAGGAGGGCCGGTAGAACGTCACCAACACATCTGACAGAGAGAGAGGGAGGCGAAGGAGAGAGAGAGAGAAAGAGATGGAGGGGAAGAAGTGGGGGGGTGAAGGAGAGAGAGAGAGAGAGAGAAAGAGACGGAGGGGGAGAGGGGGGGGTGAAGGAGAGAGAGAGAGAGAGAGAAAAAGAGACGGAGGGGGAGAGAGGGGGGCGAAGGAGAGAGATAGAGAAAGAGACAGAGGGGGAGAGAGGGGGGGTGGTGAAGGAGAGAGAGAGAGAGAAAGAGATGGAGGGGGAGAGAGGGGGGCGAAGGAGAGAGATAGAGAAAAAGACAGAGGGGGAGAGAGGGGGGGTGGTGAAGGAGAGAGAGAGAGAGAGAAAGAGACAGAGGGGGAGAGGGTGAAGGAGAGAGAGAGAGAGAAAGAGATGGAGGGGGAGAGGGTGAAGGAGAGAGAGAGAGAGAAAGAGACAGAGGGGGAGAGAGGGGGGGGTGGTGAAGGAGAGAGAGAGAGAGAAAGAGACAGAGGGGGAGAGAGAGGGTGGTGAAGGAGAGAGAGAGAGAGAAAGAGACAGAGGGGGGAGAGAGGGGGGGGTGGTGAAGGAGAGAGAGAGAGAGAGAAAGAGATGGAGGGGGAGAGAGGGGTGGTGAAGGAGAGAGAGAGAGAGAAAGAGACAGAGGGGGAGAGAGAGGGGGGTGGTGAAGGAGAGAGAGAGAGAGAAAGAGACAGAGGGGGAGAGAGGGGGGGTGGTGAAGGAGAGAGAGAGAGAGAAAGAGATGGAGGGGGAGAGAGGGGTGGTGAAGGAGAGAGAGAGAGAGAAAGAGACAGAGGGGGAGAGAGGGGGGGTGGTGAAGGGAGGAGTGAGAGAAAGAGACAGAGGGGGAGAGAGGGGGGGTGTGAAGGAGAGAGAGAGAGAGAAAGAGACAAGAGGGGGAGAG
>NC_034186.2:75457215-75549715 GCF_002021735.2 Oncorhynchus kisutch
AGAGAGAGAGAGAGAGAGAAAGAGACAGAGGGGGAGAGAGGGGGGGGGGGGGTGGTGAAGGAGAGAGAAATAATGTTGTAACATATTAATATTCAAACAGATAGATTGCGGACATTAACTTTAGTCTTCAGGGACTTACCACTACATGACTGGAGATGGGACAGCCAGAAACCCATAAGCTTGATGCTGAACGAGAGAGACAAGAAGCAGGTGAGAATTGGAATTTAAAAGTCAAACAGAAAAAACCCTAGGAGAGAAGAGCCAGGTCTTACTTGAGGAGGCGAGGAGGAAGGCGTTGAACCTGTGTTTGTTCTGCCGGAGCTGGGGCAGCTCTCCTATTCTAGCCTGGAGGCTGTACAGGGGACTGAGTGCTGGGCCCTGGAGGGAGAAGGGGAGCAGAGATGAGAGAAAGAAAGGCTTTGGTTAAGCTTTGCCACAGAGAAACAAATCTATATCTAATCAACATGTTATGTTACTGAAATTGAAATGAACAAGTACTGAGTCAATGGAATAACCCTGATCACCAGAGTAGTGGGAAGGAGAGAAGAGGGAATAGAGGAGGGGAGAGTGATAATCAGAGAGAGAGAGAAGGATGACTCAACACTGCAGAATAATGAGTGCCAGACTAGAGCGAGAGAGGGAGAGAGAGACTGAAAGTACTATGAACCCACATGATGTCTGGGAGGGTGAGAGAGATACACATTGGAGAGAGGGAAAGAGGAAGAGCGATATTGAGAGATTGGCTATGTACTTCCATCATGTCTGACAAAGAGAAATAAACAGAGATGGATATAGAAAGAGAGATATAAATAGATGGAAAGGCAGGGGGTTATAACAACCACAGCCCTCCTATGCTGTCTATGCTCTCTTGTAACCCACCTCTGTACTGCGCTCCAGAGTTCCTACCTGGCCTGGTGGAGGCCTGGACCAGTCCCCAGGCTGAGTTTGGCCTCCTGCCCAAGATCAAATCACTCTGGTGGGGCTTGAGGCCATCGGAGAGCAGGCTCCGCAGGGCGGGGCACAAACACTGCAGCACCAGCCGGCCCAGAGACGGATTCACACTGCTGTCTCCTGATAGAGCCTGGAAAGGAGAGGAGGGGAGGAGAAAGGAGAGTGGCAAAATAGAGGCGAGAGAGGAAGAGGGGATGAAGAGGGGAGGAGAGAGAGGGAAGAGAGGAGGGGAGAAATATGGGAGGAGAGAGAGGGAAGAGAGGAGAGGGGAGAAATAGGGGAGGAGAGAGAGGGAAGAGAGGGGAGGGGAGAAATAGAGGAGGAGAGAGTGGGAAGAGGGGAGGGAAGAAATAGGGGAGGAGAGAGAGGGAAAACAGGGGAGGGAAGAAATAGGGGAGGAGAGAGAGGGAAGAGAGGAATAGAGGAGGAGAGAGGGGAAGAGGGGAGGGAAGAAATAGGGGAGGAGAGAGAGGGAAGAGAGGAGTGTGGAGAAATAGGGGAGGAGAGAGAGGGAAGAGAGGAATAGAGGAGGAGAGAGGGGAAGAGGGGAGGGAAGAAATAGGGGAGGAGAGAGAGGGAAGAGAGGAGTGTGGAGAAATAGGGGAGGAGAGAGAAGAGAGGAGATGGGAGAAATAGAGGAAGAGAGAGAGAGGGGAAGAAAGGAGAGAAAAAGGGGAGAGGGGAGAAATAGAAGAGATAGAGGGAAGAAATAGAGGAGAGAGAGAATAAAGGAGAGTGGATGGGAGAAATAGGAGAGAAAGTGGGAAGAGAGGAGAAATGGCAGAAGAGAGAGATTGAAGAGGGTATAAATAGGGGAGGAGAGAGAGGTAAGAGAGGAGAGAGGAGAAATAGGAGAGAAGAGAGGGAGGCGGGGAGAAATAGAGAAGAAGAGAGGAGAGGGGAGAAATAGAGGAGAGAGAGGGAAGAAAGGAGAGGGTGTTATGGATAGGAGAAGATAAATAGAGAAGGATGAAAACAGAGATGGAGAAGAGAAAAGGAGTAGAGAGAAATATGTGGGAAAGAGGATGGAGTTAGTACACAGAGGTCCTGACTACTGAGCCAAAGATAGAGATATCTGAAGACAACCCAGCACCTTGTTAATGGAGGCAGACTAGGGGAGAGGAAGAGGGAGAGACAGAAAGAGACAGACAGATATGTCCTGTTATTCAATGGATGATTCATATATGGAGGATTCATATATAGATATAGAGCCACTAACTGGCTGTTTGAGCCATCAAGTGTCACTAGTAATTAAGTTCCAATGAGCTGAATCAACCACCGGTGCTACAGGCCTACGTCTAGTTTCAGAGACACGGATAGAGAAATCCTAGGCAATTAAGTCTTTTGGGAGTTTGAGCTGGTTGATCTTCTCATGTCTGTCTGTTTTTCACTTTGCCTGTCAGTATGGAAACCCTGTCATAGCAACAGTTGACAGTACGTCGTTAGGAGCGGTAGCTAGGGATTATAAACGCGGGGGTGGAGGTTTGTACTGATTGGATTACCTCCCCTGATCTAAAACCAAAATGTGAAATCGGAGGAAGATGATTGGCCCTATTGAAATGATTGATCCACGGAGGAGAAGCTGGGTTTGCTGCCAGCATCAGACAACAGCGAACAGTAGAAACAAACAGGCATGCCCTCAGAAATACATCATTAAAGTACAGACATAATGAATAAAAACTCAAGCCCATTTTCCATATCTCACATAATGTGGTGTGCACACCATGTTACTGAAGAGACCGTGTTAAACATGGTGTTAAACTGACCTTCTGCACCAGGGTCCGTGAGGAGCTGAACTGAGCCAAAATGGCCTCCACTGCCACACTGACTGCACTGACCAGAGCTGTGGACGCGAGCAGTTAGACATACACACATCATTTCTCTAACAGTGTAAATGTACATCAATAAATGTACTGTATATCACATATACTGTATAGAAATATACATGAAGGCTATATATGATCCCATGTGACTCAGTTGGTAGAGCATGGTGCTTGCAACGCCAGGGTTGTGGGTTTGATTCCCACGGGGGACCAGTATGAAAATGTATGCACTTAAGTCACTCTGGATAAGAGCGTCTGCTAAATGATTCAAATGTAAATATATACAGGTATATCGTACCTTTTTTTTCCAGCAGGCACAGAGAGGACAGTCCTAGGCCTCTCAGAGGGGCCTTCACGTCATCGCCCATCCAGGAAGTCCCACCTCTCTGTACAGAGCTGGCAAATGAGACGCTACGAACCGCTGAGATTGACAGAGATAGAGGAAGGATCACTTACAACCTACTCTACGCTAATCTAATCAGTGGTGGACTCAGACAGGAAGAGCAATGTTACTTGGTATTTCTGTGTTACTGTTTCAGTATTAGTGATATTAGTTGTTTTAGCAGTTAGTTAAAGCAGTGGTGGAGTACTATCAGTAGTAGTGTAGTAGTGATAGCATTGTGATAGCATACAGTGAGGGAAAAAATATTTGATCCCCTGCTGATTTTGTACGTTTGCCTACTGACAAAGAAATGATCAGTCTATAATTTGAATGGTTGGTTTATTTGAACAGAACATGAACAAAAATTCAGAAAAACACAAGTCAAAAATGTTATAAATTGATTTTCATTTTAATGAGGGAAATAAGTATTTGACCCCTCTGCAAAACATGACTTAGTACTTGGTGGCAAAACCCTTGTTGGCAATCACAGAGGTCAGACGTTTCTTGTAGTTGGCCACCAGGTTTGCACACATCTCAGGAGGGATTTTGTCCCACTCCTCTTTACAGATCTTCTCCAAGTCATTAAGGTTTCGAGGCTGACGTTTGGCAACTCGAACCTTCAGCTCCCTCCACAGATTTCCTATGGGATTAAGGTCTGGAGACTGGCTAGGCCACTCCTGGACCTTAATGTGCTTCTTCTTGAGCCACTCCTTTGTTGCCTTGGCCGTGTGTTTTGGGTCATTGTCATGCTGGAATACCCATCCACGACCCATTTTCATCCCTTTGATGAGGTGAAGTTGTCCTGTCCCCTTAGCAGAAAAACACCCCCAAAGCATAATGTTTCCACCTTCATGTTTGACAGTGGGGATGGTATTCTTGGGGTCATAGGCAGCATTCCTCCTCGGCAAGTTGAGTTGATGCCAAAGAGCTCCATTTTGGTCTCATCTGACAACAACACTTTCACCCAGTTGTCCTCTGAATCATTCAGATGTTCATTGGCAAACTTCAGACGGGCGGGTGCTGCAGGATTTCAGTCCTACTGTATGCCTCGCTGTATGTCTCTCTCAAATGTCAATATGCCTTGTATACTGTTGTTTAGGTTAGTTATCATTGTTTTAGTTCACAATGGAGCCCCTAGTTCCACTCTTCATGCCCCTGATAACTCCTTTGTCCCACCTCCCACACATGCGGTGACCTCACCCTGGCTCAGGAAGGCCACCAAAAATTCAGAGATTTCCATACCCAACTATAACATCTTCCGTCAAGATAGAACTGCCAAAGGGGGAGGAGTTGCAGTTTACTGCAGAGATAGCCTGCAAAGTAATGTCATACTTTCCAGGTCCATACCCAAACAGTTCGAACTACTAATTTTGAAAATTACTCTCTCCAGAAATAAGTCTCTCACGGTTGCCGCCTGCTACCGACCCCCCTCAGCTCCCAGCTGTGCCCTGGACACCATTTGTGAATTGATCGCCCCCCATCTAGCTTCAGAGTTTGTTCTGTTAGGTGACCTAAACTGGGATATGCTTAACACCCCGGCAGTCCTACAATCTAAGCTAGATGCCCTCAATCTCACACAAATCATCAAGGAACCCACCAGGTACAACCCTAACTCTGTAAACAAGGGCACCCTCATAGACGTCATCCTGACCAACTGGCCCTCCAAATACACCTCCGCTGTCTTCAACCAGGATCTCAGCGATCACTGCCTCATTGCCTGTATCCGCTACGGAGCCGCAGTCAAACGACCACCCCTCATCACTGTCAAACGCTCCCTAAAACACTTCTGTGAGCAGGCCTTTCTAATCGACCTGGCCCGGGTATCCTGGAAGGACATTGACCTCATCCCGTCAGTTGAGGATGCCTGGTCATTCTTTAAAAGTAACTTCCTCACCATTTTAGATAAGCATGCTCCGTTCAAAAAATGCAGAACTAAGAACAGATACAGCCCTTGGTTCACCCCAGACCTGACTGCCCTCGACCAGCACAAAAACATCCTGTGGCGGACTGCAATAGCATCGAATAGTCCCCGTGATATGCAACTGTTCAGGGAAGTCCGGAACCAATACACGCAGTCAGTCAGGAAAGCTAAGGCCAGCTTCTTCAGGCAGAAGTTTGCATCCTGTAGCTCCAACTCCAAAAAGTTCTGGGACACCGTGAAGTCCATGGAGAACAAGAGCACCTCCTCCCAGCTGCCCACTGCACTGAGGCTAGGTAACACGGTCACCACTGATAAATCCATGATTATCGAAAACTTCAATAAGCATTTCTCAACGGCTGGCCATGCCTTCCGCCTGGCTACTTCAACCTCGGCCAACAGCTCCGCCCCCCCCGCAGCTCCTCGCCCAAGCCTCTCCAGGTTCTCCTTTAACCAAATCCAGATAGCAGATGTTCTGAAAGAGCTGCAAAACCTGGACCCGTACAAATCAGCTGGGCTTGACAATCTGGACCCTCTATTTCTGAAACTATCTGCCACCATTGTCGCAACCCCTATTACCAGCCTGTTCAACCTCTCTTTCATATCGTCTGAGATCCCCAAGGATTGGAAAGCTGCCGCAGTCATCCCCCTCTTCAAAGGGGGAGACACCCTGGACCCAAACTGTTACAGACCTATATCCATCCTGCCCTGCCTATCTAAGGTCTTCGAAAGCCAAGTCAACAAACAGGTCACTGACCATCTCGAATCCCACCGTACCTTTTCCGCTGTGCAATCTGGTTTCCGAGCCGGTCATGGGTGCACCTCAGCCACACTCAAGGTACTCAACGATATCATAACCGCCATCGATAAAAGACAGTACTGTGCAGCCGTCTTCATCGACCTTGCCAAGGCTTTCGACTCTGTCAATCACCATATTCTTATCGGCAGACTCAGGAGCCTCGGTTTTCGGATGACTGCCTTGCCTGGTTCACCAATTACTTTGCAGACAGAGTTCAGTGCGTCAAATCGGAGGGCATGCTGTCTGGTCCTCTGGCAGTCTCTATGGGGGTGCCACAGCGTTCAATTCTCGGGCCGACTCTTTTCTCTGTGTATATCAATGATGTTGCTCTTGCTGCGGGCGATTCCCTGATCCACCTCTACGCAGACGACACCATTCTATATACTTTCGGCCCGTCTTTGGACACTGTGCTATCTAACCTCCAAACAAGCTTCAATGCCATACAACACTCCTTCCGTGGCCTCCAACTGCTCTTAAACGCTAGTAAAACCAAATGCATGCTTTTCAACCGGTCGCTGCCTGCACCCGCATGCCCGACTAGCATCACCACCCTGGATGGTTCCGACCTAGAATATGTGGACGTCTATAAGTACCTAGGTGTCTGGCTAGACTGCAAACTCTCCTTCCAGACTCATATCAAACATCTCCAATCGAAAATCAAATCAAGAGTCGGCTTTCTATTCCGCAACAAAGCCTCCTTCACTCACGCCGCCAAGCTTACCCTAGTAAAACTGACTATCCTACCGATCCTCGACTTCGGCGATGTCATCTACAAAATGGCTTCCAACACTCTACTCAGCAAACTGGATGCAGTCTATCACAGTGCCATCCGTTTTGTCACTAAAGCACCTTATACCACCCACCACTGCGACTTGTATGCTCTAGTCGGCTGGCCCTCGCTACATATTCGTCGCCAGACCCACTGGCTCCAGGTCATCTACAAGTCCATGCTAGGTAAAGCTCCGCCTTATCTCAGCTCACTGGTCACGATGGCAACACCCATCCGTAGCACGCGCTCCAGCAGGTGTATCTCACTGATCATCCCTAAAGCCAACACCTCATTTGGCCGCCTTTCGTTCCAGTACTCTGCTGCCTGTGACTGGAACGAATTGCAAAAATCGCTGAAGTTGGAGACTTTTATCTCCCTCACCAACTTCAAACATCAGCTATCTGAGCAGCTAACCGATCGCTGCAGCTGTACATAGTCTATTGGTAAATAGCCCACAATTTTTCACCTACCTCATCCCCATACTGTTTTTATTTATTTACTTTTCTGCTCTTTTGCACACCAATATCTCTACCTGTACATGACCATCTGATCATTCATCACTCCAGTGTTAATCTGCAAAATTGTAATTATTTGCCTACCTCCTCATGCCTTTTGCACACATTGTATATAGACTCCCCCTTTGTTTTCTACTGTGTTATTGACTTGTTAATTGTTTACTCCATGTGTTTTTTTATTTATTTATTTATTTTACCTTTATTTAACCAGGTAGGCAAGTTGAGAACAAGTTCTCATTTACAATAGAATTGGTTTTGGGGGTGACTAGAGAGATATACCTGCTGGAGCGTGTGCTACAGGTGGGAGATGCTATGGTGACCAGCGAGCTGAGATAAGGGGGGACTTTACCTAGCAGGGTCTTGTAGATGACATGGAGCCAGTGGGTTTGGCGACGAGTATGAAGCGAGGGCCAGCCAACGAGAGCGTACAGGTCGCAATGGTGGGTAGTATATGGGGCTTTGGTGATAAAACGGATTGCACTGTGATAGACTGCATCCAATTTGTTGAGTAGGGTATTGGAGGCTATTTTGTAAATGACATCGCCAAAGTCGAGGATTGGTAGGATGGTCAGTTTTACAAGGGTATGTTTGGCAGCATGAGTGAAGGATGCTTTGTTGCGAAATAGGAAGCCAATTCTAGATTTAACTTTGGATTGGAGATGTTTGATATGGGTCTGGAAGGAGAGTTTACAGTCTAACCAGACACCTAAGTATTTGTAGTTGTCCACGTATTCTAAGTCAGAGCCGTCCAGAGTAGTGATGTTGGACAGGCGGGTAGGTGCAGGTAGCGATCGGTTGAAGAGCATGCATTTAGTTTTACTTGTATTTAAGAGCAATTGGAGGCCACGGAAGGAGAGTTGTATGGCATTGAAGCTTGCCTGGAGGGTTGTTAACACAGTGTCCAAAGAAGGGCCGGAAGTATACAGAATGGTGTCGTCTGCGTAGAGGTGGATCAGGGACTCACCAGCAGCAAGAGCGACCTCATTGATGTATACAGAGAAGAGAGTCGGTCCAAGAATTGAACCCTGTGGCACCCCCATAGAGACTGCCAGAGGTCCGGACAGCAGACCCTCCGATTTGACACACTGAACTCTATCAGAGAAGTAGTTGGTGAACCAGGCGAGGCAATCATTTGAGAAACCAAGGCTGTCGAGTCTGCCGATGAGGATATGGTGATTGACAGAGTCGAAAGCCTTGGCCAGATCAATGAATACGGCTGCACAGTAATGTTTCTTATCGATGGCGGTTAAGATATCGTTTAGGACCTTGAGCGTGGCTGAGGTGCACCCATGACCAGCTCTGAAACCGGATTGCATAGCAGAGAAGGTATGGTGAGATTCGAAATGGTCGGTAATCTGTTTGTTGACTTGGCTTTCGAAGACCTTAGAAAGGCACGGTAGGATAGATATAGGTCTGTAGCAGTTTGGGTCAAGAGTGTCCCCCCCTTTGAAGAGGGGGATGACCGCAGCTGCTTTCCAATCTTTTGGAATCTCAGACGACACGAAAGAGAGGTTGAACAGGCTAGTAATAGGGGTGGCAACAATTTCGGCAGATAATTTTAGAAAGAAAGGGTCCAGATTGTCTAGCCCGGCTGATTTGTAGGGGTCCAGATTTTGCAGCTCTTTCAGAACATCAGCTGAATGGATTTGGGAGAAGGAGAAATGGGGAAGGCTTGGGCGAGTTGCTGTTGGGGGTGCAGTGCTGTTGTCCGGGGTAGGAGTAGCCAGGTGGAAAGCATGGCCAGCCGTAGAAAAATGCTTATTGAAATTCTCAATTATGGTGGATTTATCAGTGGTGACAGTGTTTCCTATCTTCAGTGCAGTGGGCAGCTGGGAGGAGGTGTTCTTATTCTCCATGGACTTTACAGTGTCCCAGAACTTTTTTGAGTTAGTGTTGCAGGAAGCAAATTTCTGCTTGAAAAAGCTAGCCTTGGCTTTTCTAACTGCCTG
The DNA here is from genome assembly GCF_002021735.2 of Oncorhynchus kisutch. NCBI lineage: Eukaryota > Metazoa > Chordata > Actinopteri > Salmoniformes > Salmonidae > Oncorhynchus > Oncorhynchus kisutch. The sequence continues at coordinate 75,466,322 of NC_034186.2, forward strand.
TGTATAATGATTTCTAGCTTCCCTGAACAGCTGCATATCACGGGGGCTGTTCGATGCTAATGCAGAACGCCATAGGATGTTTTTGTGTTGGTTAAGGGCAGTCAGGTCTGGGGAGAACCAAGGGCTATATCTGTTCCTGGTTCTAAATTTCTTAAATGGGGCATGTTTATTTAAGATGGTTAGGAAGGCATTTTTAAAAAATATCCAGGCATCCTCTACTGACGGGATGAGATCAATATCCTTCCAGGATACCCCGGCCAGGTCGATTAGAAAGGCCTGCTCGCAGAAGTGTTTCAGGGAGCGTTTTACAGTGATGAGTGGAGGTCGTTTGACCGCTGACCCATTACGGATGCAGGCAATGAGGCAGTGATCGCTGAGATCTTGGTTGAAGACAGCAGAGGTGTATTTAGAGGGGAAGTTGGTTAGGATGATATCTATGAGGGTGCCCGTGTTTAAGGTTTTGGGGAGGTACCTGGTAGGTTCATTGATTATTTGTGTGAGATTGAGGGCATCAAGTTTAGATTGTAGGATGGCTGGGGTGTTAAGCATGTTCCAGTTTAGGTCGCCTAGCAGCACGAACTCTGAAGATAGATGGGGGGCAATCAGTTCACATATGGTGTCCAGAGCACAGCTGGGGGCAGAGGGTGGTCTATAGCAGGCGGCAACGGTGAGAGACTTGTTTTTAGAGAGGTGGATTTTTAAAAGTAGAAGTTCAAATTGTTTGGGTACAGACCTGGATAGTAGGACAGAACTCTGCAGGCTATCTTTGCAGTAGATTGCAACACCGCCCCCTTTGGCAGTTCTATCTTGTCTGAAAATGTTGTAGTTTGGAATTAAAATGTCTGAGTTTTTGGTGGTCTTCCTAAGCCAGGATTCAGACACAGCTAGAACATCCGGGTTGGCAGAGTGTGCTAAAGCAGTGAATAGAACAAACTTAGGGAGGAGGCTTCTAATGTTAACATGCATGAAACCAAGGCTATTACGGTTACAGAAGTCGTCAAAAGAGAGCGCCTGGGGAATAGGAGTGGAGCTAGGCACTGCAGGGCCTGGATTCACCTCTACATCGCCAGAGGAACATAGGAGGAGTAGAATAAGGGTACGGCTAAAAGCTATGAGAATTGGTCGTCTAGAACGTCTGGAACATAGAGTAAAAGGAGGTTTCTGGGGGCGATAAAATAGCATCAAGGTATAATGTACAGACAAATGTATGGTAGGATGTGAATACAGTGGAGGTAAACCTAGGTATTGAGTGATGAAGAGAGAGATATTGTCTCTAGAAACATCGTTGAAACCAGGAGATGTCATTGCATGTGTGGGTGGTGGAACTAATAGGTTGGATAAGGTATAGTGAGCAGGACTAGAGGCTCTACAGTGAAATAAGCCAATAAACACTAACCAGAACAGAAATGGACAAGACATATTGACATTAAGGAGAGGCATGCTTAGTCGAGTGATCAAAAGGGTCCAGTGAGTGGAGAGGTTGGTTGGTGATTTAGACAGCTAGACAGGGCATCGGTAGCAAGCTAGCATAGGATGGAGGTCTGTTGTTAGCCACCTCCTGCGCTCCGTCAGTAGATTAGTGGGGTTCCGTGTGGTAGAGGGGATCAATCCAAATCACACAACAACAACAAAAATAAAAACAATAGATATAGTTATAGAGGCCCAAGAAGAAAACATAATAATAATAATAAATAAATAAATAAAAAAAATAAAAATTGTCCGATTGTCTATTCAGATAGCAGCCGGTAAGACAGCTAACGGTTAGCAGGCCGCAGATGGGCGTTCAGGTAACGTCGCGACGGAGGAGCCAGCCGAATAACTTCTTCGGGTAGATAACGTCGGCAGTCCAGTTGTGAAGGCCCGGTGGGGCTCCGCGAAGGCAGCAAAACGGGTCCGGATAGGCGACTGCAGCCCAGGTGCGATTGATGGAACTCAGGAGTGATTGACGGAGCTTGCTAGCTCCGGAACAATTGATGTTTGCTCCGGAATCGACGAAGGCCGATAGTCACACGGATAGCAGCTAGCTAGCTGTGAGTTCCGGGCATGAATGTCCATGCCATGTGTAACTCTTTGTTGTCTGCTCACACTGCTATGCTTTATCTTGGCCAGGTCGCAGTTGCAAATGAGAACTTGTTCTCAACTAGCCTACCTGGTTAAATAAAGGTGAAAAAATAAAATGGTCCCAGCTGTCTTGAGATCATTGACAAGATCCTCCTGTGTAGTTCTGGGCTGATTCCTCACCGTTCTCATGATCTTTGCAACTCCACGAGGTGAGATCTTGCATGGAGCCCCAGGCCGAGGGAGATTGACAGCTCTTTTGTGTTTCTTCCATTTGCGAATAATCGCACCAACTGTTGTCACCTCAACAAGCTGCTTGGCGATGGTCTTGTAGCCCATTCTAGCCTTGTGTAGGTCTACAATCTTGTCCCTGACATCCTTGGAGAGCTCTTTGGTCTTGGCCATGGTGGAGAGTTTGGAATCTGATTGATTGATTGCTTCTGTGGACAGGTGTGTTTTATACAGGTAACAAACTGAGATTAGGAGAACTTCCTTTAAGAGTGTGCTCCTAATCTCAGCTCGTTACCTATATAAAAGACACCTGGGAGCCAGACATCTTTCTGATTGAGAGGGGGTCAAATACTTATTTCCCTCATTAAAATGCAAATCAATTTATAACATTTTTGACAAGCGTTTGTCTGGATTTTTTTGTTGTTATTCTGTCTCTCACTGTTCATATAAACCTACCATTAAAATTATAGACTGATCATTTCTTTGTCAGTGGGCAAACGTCCAAAATCAGCAGGGGATCAAATACTTTTTTCCCTCACTGTAGTGATAGCATAGTGATAGCATAGCTAAGTTTGTTGAAACATCCCAGTCAAATCTTTTTCACAGATTCTAAAATGGTTGTCTTGTTACACTTTGCTTTTCCAATATTCTACATAGGACATCGTCCCTTCTGAGGGTGATACATTATGTGAATGTGAAGTGGATGCATTAACCTCGACAGACACAGGAAACATAAAACCTATTGGAGAAGACCGCCATGCAAAAGTCAGCTATCAGTCACAGGTTGGTGGCGCCTTAGTAGGGGAGGACAGGCTCGTGGTCATGACTGGAGAGGAATGATGTCAGATACATTAAACACCTTAGTAGGGGAGGACAGGCTCGTGGTCATGTCTGGAGAGGAATGGTGTCAGATACATTAAACACCTTAGTAGGGGAGGACAGGCTCGTGGTCATGACTGGAGAAGAATGGTGTCAGATACATTAAACACCTTAGTAGGGGAGGCCGGGCGCGTGGTCATGTCTGGAGAGGAATGACTGGAATGGTGTCAGATACATTAAACACCTTAGTAGGGGAGGACGGGCTCGTGGTCATGTCTGGAGAGGAATGGTGTCAGATACATTAAACACCTTAGTAGGGGAGGACAGGCTCGTGGTCATGTCTGGACTGGAATGGTGTCAGATACATTAAACACCTTAGTAGGGGAGGACAGGCTCGTGGTCATGTCTGGAGAGGAATGGTGTCAGATACATTAAACACCTTAGTAGGGGAGGACATGCTCGTGGCCATGTCTGGAGAGGAATGGTGTCAGATACATTAAACACCTTATTAGGGGAGGACGGGCACGTGGTCATGTCTGGAGAGGAATGACTGGAATGGTGTCAGATACATTAAACACCTTAGTAGGGGAGGACGGGCTCGTGGTCATGTCTGGAGAGGAATGGTGTCAGATACATTAAACACCTTAGTAGGGGAGGACGGGCTCGTGGTCATGTCTGGAGAGGAATGACTGGAATGGTGTCAGATACATTAAACACCTTAGTAGGGGAGGACGGGCTCGTGGTCATTTCTGGAGAGGAATGACTGGAATGGTGTCAGATACATTAAACACCTTAGTAGGGGAGGACGGGCTCGTGGTCATTTCTGGAGAGGAATGACTGGAATGGTGTCAGATACATTAAACACCTTAGTAGGGGAGGACGGGCTCGTGGTCATTTCTGGAGAGGAATGACTGGAATGGTGTCAGATACATTAAACACCTTAGTAGGGGAGGACGGGCTCGTGGTCATGTCTGGACTGGAATGGTGTCAGATACATTAAACACCTTAGTAGGGGAGGACGGGCTCGTGGTCATGTCTGGAGAGGAATGACTGGAATGGTGTCAGATACATTAAACACCTTAGTAGGGGAGGACAGGCTCGTGGTCATGTCTGGAGAGGAATGACTGGAATGGTGTCAGATACATTAAACACCTTAGTAGGGGAGGACGGGCTCGTGGTCATGTCTGGAGAGAAATGACTGGAATGGTGTCAGATATATTAAACACATTAGTAGGGGAGGACGGGCTCGTGGTCATGTCTGGGCTGGAATGGTGTCAGATACATTAAACACCTTAGTAGGGGAGGACGGGCTCGTGGTCATGTCTGGACTGGAATGGTGTCAGATACATGAAACACCTTAGTAGGGGAGGACGGGCGCGTGGTCATGTCTGGAGAGGAATGACTGGAATGGTGTCAGATACATTGAACACCTTAGTAGGGGAGGACGGGCTCGTGGTCATGTCTGGAGAGGAATGACTGGAATGGTGTCAGATACATTAAACACCTTAGTAGGGGAGGACGGGCTCGTGGTCATGTCTGGACTTTAATGGTGTCAGATACATTAAACACCTTAGTAGGGGAGGACGGGCTTGTGGTCATGTCTGGAGAGGAATGACTGGAATGGTGTCAGATACATTAAACACCTTGCCAGGTGTTTGACGCCATTCCATTGGCTCCGTTCCAGCCATTATTATGAGCCGTCCTCCCCTCAACAGCCTCCTGTGGTATCAGTAAGGTGTGAGAACATTCCTTAGTCTGACCTCATGATGAAACATACAGTATAGACACTGTAGAAGGTTAGTGTTCAGCCCAGTTTATAGCCATTCACCGCTACATTAAACACCATGTATAGTCACACCCAAACACACGCACCTACACCAATGCACACATTCATGCATACACTAAAGCGTGATAATAACCGTCACAGTGATTATCATGGTTCAACAGAAGCTGAAGGTCATAGCTTTATTAAGGTGAGGTGTCTATTTCAGCACTCCATGCAACACAGACACACAACAGCATGGACAGACAGACTGACAGACAGAGATATAGATATACAAACAGACAGACAGACTACAGACAAACAGACAGACTGATATACAAACAGACAGACAGACAGATTACAGACAAACAGACAGATTGACAGGGCGATAGAGATGTAGATATACACACAGACAGACAGACAGACAAACAGACAGATAGACTGACAGGGCGATAGAGATGTAGATATACACACAGACAGACAGACAGACAAACAGACAGATAGACTGACAGGGCGATAGAGATGTAGATATACACAGACAGTGTGACAGACAAACAGACAGATAGACTGACAGGGCGATAGAGATGTAGATATACACACAGACAGACTGACTGACAGACAGACAGGAGAGCAGGGTGTTAGACAGACTAACAGAGTGACAGACAGGCGAGCAGGGTGTTAGACAGACAGACAGACAGAGTGACAGACAGACGAGCAGGGTGTTAGACAGAGTGACAGTCCGGCGAGCAGAGTGTTAGACAGACAGAGTGACAGACAGGCGAGCAGGGTGTTAGACAGACAGACAGGGAGATAGAGATGTAGATATACAGACAGACAGACAGACAGACAGACAGACAGACAGACAGACAGACAGACAGACAGACAGACAGACAGACAGACAGACAGACAGACAGACAGACAGACAGACAGACAGACAGACAGACAGACAGACAGACAGACAGGCAGGTGAGCAGGGTGTTAGACAGACTAACAGAGTGACAGACAGGCGAGCAGGTTGTTAGACAGACTAACAGAGTGACAGACAGGCGAGCAGGGTGTTAGACAGACAGAGTGGCAGACAGACAGGCGAGCAGGGTGTTAGACAGACAGGCGAGCAGGGTGTTAGACAGACAGGCGAGCAGGGTGTTAGACAGACAGGCGAGCAGGGTGTTAGACAGACAGGCGAGCAGGGTGTTAGACAGACAGGCGAGCAGGGTGTTAGACAGACAGGTGAGCAGGGTGTTAGACAGGGGGAGGGAGTGTGAGAGAGACAGGCGAGCAGGGTGTTAGACAGACAGACAGGGAGATAGAGATGTAGATATACAGACAGACAGACAGACAGACAGACAGACAGACAGACAGACAGACAGACAGACAGACAGACAGACAGACAGACAGACAGACAGACAGACAGACAGGCAGGTGAGCAGGGTGTTAGACAGACAGGCGAGCAGGGTGTTAGACAGACAGGCGAGCAGGGTGTTAGACAGACAGGTGAGCAGGGTGTTAGACAGGGGGAGGGAGTGTGAGAGAGACAGGCGAGCAGGGTGTTAGACAGACAGACAGGGAGATAGAGATGTAGATATACAGACAGACAGACAGACAGACAGACAGACAGACAGACAGACAGACAGACAGACAGACAGACAGACAGACAGACAGACAGACAGACAGACAGACAGACAGACAGGCAGGTGAGCAGGGTGTTAGACAGACTAACAGAGTGACAGACAGGCGAGCAGGTTGTTAGACAGACTAACAGAGTGACAGACAGGCGAGCAGGGTGTTAGACAGACAGAGTGGCAGACAGACAGGCGAGCAGGGTGTTAGACAGACAGGCGAGCAGGGTGTTAGACAGACAGGCGAGCAGGGTGTTAGACAGACAGGCGAGCAGGGTGTTAGACAGACAGGCGAGCAGGGTGTTAGACAGACAGGCGAGCAGGGTGTTAGACAGACAGGTGAGCAGGGTGTTAGACAGGGGGAGGGAGTGTGAGAGAGACAGGCGAGCAGGGTGTTAAACAGACAGGCGAGCAGGGTGTTAGATAGGGGGAGGGAGTGTGAGAGAGAGAGCTCTTACTCAGTGTGGGCGGCAGCGGCGGAGCCTGGATGAGTTTTGGGGGGTCGGAGGTTTTCCTGGGGGGGATAGGGGGGTAGAGGAAGGGGTAGTAGAGGGGGGCGGCCAGGGCAGGGAGGGTGTGAGAGCGGGGGAACAGGGGTGAGCTGAGGCAGGATGCGTCCAGGCCCGGAGGGGGGGCTCCAGAGCGATAGGGGGGGTCGAGAGCCCCGATGGGGGAGAGGCGGGGAGGGGCACCCCTGTGGATGGGACAGTTTTTGGGGTGGTAGAGGTACCAGGTAGGGAGGGGAGGGAGATCTTTAGAGGTTCTGCTCTGGCCAGAGTGAGAGGTGTGTGTGTGTGTGTCAGTGCGACCAAGGGAACTGACAGTGTGTGTTTTGGCATATGCCATCATCATCGCGTCAACGTTTTTATATGGGGTGGTGCAGCCTTGAGTGTGTGTGTCATTGCTGACGAGTGTGTGTGAGCCGGTGTGAGGCTGTTTATCAGTGACGTTAGCGGTGCAGTAGAGGGAGTCAAAGTCAGTGATGGATTCAGAGACAAAGCCATACTCCAGCTTCTCTTTAGTCTTGGACTCATTCACATAACGATACAAACTATCAATGTTGCTCTTGAAGTCCTTTCCAAAACGATGTGCAGAGTCTAGGCCTCCATCCTTCTTAAAATAGTTACTATATCCAGAATCAATATCATTCTCAGAATAAGTTCCATGGCTGTCTTCATTTAAATCTGTGTGAGTGTATGGTGTAGCAAAGGGGTTAGATAACTGGGTAGTGTGGGGGTTAGGGGTCGTGGACTGGGTAGTGTAGGGGTTAGGGGTCGTGGACTGGGTAGTGTAGGGGTTAGGGGTCGTGGACTGGGTAGGGTAGGGGTTAGGGGCCGTGGACTGAGTAGTGTAGGGGTTAGGGGTCGTGGACTGGGTAGTGTAGGGGTTAGGGGCCGTGGACTGGGTAGTGTAGGGGTTAGGGGCCGTGGACTGGGTAGTGTAGGAGTTAGGGCCTATGGCTGTGGACTGGGTAGTGTAGGGGTTAGGGGCCGTGGCCGTGGACTGGATTTCAGTGTGGCTGTGAGGTTGGGTCCTGGGGACTGGTCTCGTATGAGCACCACAGTATCCTGGGCGGTAAGGGTGGAGGAAATAGGAGGAGGGCTGGGAGTGGGCCAGGGAGAGAGGGGGTGAGGACACTGCCCAGTCAAAAGGGGCAAAGGAGAGGAGGGGAGAAGGGAGAGGAGTATGAGTAACAGGGGCAGGTTGAGGTGGAAATGGGGATTTGAGGTGGACAAGGGGGGCATTCAGGAGGTAGGAGTGTGAGTAAGTGGTGTGTGTGGGTAGGTGGGCAGGTACAGGTAGTTGGGGGCAGGACGCGGTAGTTGGGGGTAGGTAGGGGTAGTTGGGGCAGGTAGGGGTCGTTGGGGGCAGGTAGGGGTAGTTGGGGGCAGGCAGGGGCAGTTGGGGGGAGGGGTAGTTGGGGGCAGGTAGGGGTAGTTGGGGGCAGGTAGGGGTAGGTGGAGGTGGGGGCAGGTAGGGGTAGTTGGGGGCAGGTGGGGGGAGGTAGGGGTAGTTGGGGGCAGGTAGGGGTATTTGGGGGCAGGTAGGGGCAGGTAGGGTAGTTGGGGGCAGGTAGGGGTAGGTGGAGGTGGGGGCAGGTAGGGGTAGTTGGGGGCAGGTGGGGGGAGGTAGGGGTAGTTGGGGGCAGGTAGGGGTAGTTGGGGCAGGTAGGGGCAGGAAGGGGTAGTTGGGGGCAGGTAGGGGTAGTTGGGGCAGGTAGGGGCAGGTTGGGGGCAGGAAGGGGTAGTTGGGGGCAGGTAGGGGCAGTTGGGGCAGGTAGGGGCAGGTTGGGGGCAGGAAGGGGTAGTTGGGGGCAGGTAGGGGCAGTTGGGGCAGGTAGGGGCAGGTTGGGGGCAGGAAGGGGTAGTTGGGGGCAGGTAGGGGCAGTTGGGGCAGGTAGGGGCAGGTTGGGGGCAGGAAGGGGTAGTTGGGGGCAGGTAGGGGTAGTTGGGGCAGGGAGAGGCAGGTTGGGGGCAGGAAGGGGTAGTTGGGGGCAGGTAGGGCCAGGTAGGGGTAGTTGGGGGCAGGTAGGAGCAGGTAGGAGAGGTCAGGGGTAGGTAGGGATAGTTGGGGGCAGGTAGGGGTAGTTGGGGCCCGGAGGACAAGCGAAAGCGGAGAAGAGGAGAAGGTAAAGGAGAAGCAGAGCCATGGACAAATGTTGGAAGGACGGATGGGATAGAGGGATGAGAACAAGGAGAGGAGCAAAAGTGTATGTTGCAAATAAATTGGGAAGAGAGAGAGAGATGGAGAGAATGTTAGTGTCTGTTGAGAGAAGAATGCAATGTACACCAGTAGATCCCCACCACAACATGCAGTAACGCAGTACACCACCCAGTACCCACACAACAACATATGTCCAATAGTCTGACCCAACAGACACACACAGACTGACCACAATACATGACAGAGTCAATGGAGGTGGTTCATGAACAGAGGAGTCAAAGTTCAGGTTTAGAGAAGCCTTTCTCTTTTGTTTCCTACTCTCACAGTCATTCACTATTATTTCAATCCCGCCTGTACAGTAGTGGTATGCTGTACTATCTCTCTCTATACAGTAGTGGTATGCTGTCCTCTCTCTCTCTCTCTCTGTACAGTAGTGGTATGCTGTACTATCTCTCTCTATACAGTAGTGGTATGCTGTCCTCTCTCTCTCTCTCTCTCTCTCTCGCTGTGCAGTAGTGGTATGCTGTACTATCTCTCTCTGTGCAGTAGTGGTATGCTGTACTATCTCTCTCTCTGTACAGTAGTGGTATGCTGTCCTCTCTCTCTCTCTCTCTCTCTGTACAGTAGTGGTATGCTGTACTATCTCTCTCTATACAGTAGTGGTATGCTGTCCTCTCTCTCTCTCTCTCTCTCTCTCGCTGTGCAGTAGTGGTATGCTGTACTATCTCTCTCTGTACAGTAGTGGTATGCTGTCCTCTCTCTCTGTACAGTAGTGGTATGCTGTACTATCTCTCTCTGTACAGTAGTGGTATGCTGTACTATCTCTCTCTATACAGTAGTGGTATGCTGTACTATCTCTCTCTGTGCAGTAGTGGTATGCTGTACTATCTCTCTCTGTACAGTAGTGGTATGCTGTACTATCTTCTCTCTGTACAGTAGTGGTATGCTGTACTATCTCTCTCTGTACAATAGTGGTATGCTGTACTATCTCTCTCTATACAGTAGTGGTATGCTGTCATCTCTCTCTCTGTACAGTAGTGGTATGCTGTCCTCTCTCTCTGTACAGTAGTGGTATGCTGTACTATCTCTCTCTGTACAGTAGTGGTATGCTGTACTATCTCTCTCTATACAGTAGTGGTATGCTGTCATCTCTCTCTCTGTACAGTAGTGGTATGCTGTCCTCTCTCTCTGTACAGTAGTGGTATGCTGTACTATCTCTCTCTGTACAGTAGTGGTATGCTGTACTATCTCTCTCTATACAGTAGTGGTATGCTGTCATCTCTCTCTCTGTACAGTAGTGGTATGCTGTCCTCTCTCTCTCTGTACAGTAGTGGTATGCTGTCCTCTCTCTCTCTGTACAGTAGTGGTATGCTGTCCTCTCTCTCTCTGTACAGTAGTGGTATGCTGTACTATCTCTCTCTGTACAGTAGTGGTATGCTGTACTATCTCTCTCTATACAGTAGTGGTATGCTGTCCTCTCTCTCTCTGTACAGTAGTGGTATGCTGTCCTCTCTCTCTCTGTACAGTAGTGGTATGCTGTACTATCTCTCTCTGTACAGTAGTGGTATGCTGTACTATCTCTCTCTGTACAGTAGTGGTATGCTGTACTCTCTCTCTCTATACAGTAGTGGTATGCTGTCCTCTCTCTCTATACAGTAGTGGTATGCTGTACTATCTCTCTCTCTCTCTCTGTACAGTAGTGGTATGCTGTCCTCTCTCTGTACAGTAGTGGTATGCTGTCCTCTCTCTCTCTGTACAGTAGTGGTATGCTGTCCTCTCTCTTTCTATACAGTAGTGGTATGCTGTCCTCTCTCTCTCTGTACAGTAGTGGTATGCTGTCATCTCTCTCTCTCTCTCTGTACAGTAGTGGTATGCTGTCCCCTCTCTCTCTGTACAGTAGTGGTATGATGTCCTCTCTCTCTCTGTACAGCAGTGGTATGCTGTCCTCTGTCTCTCTGTACAGTAGTGGTATGCTGTTCTCTCTCTCTCTCTCTCTGTGTACAGTAGTGGTATGCTGTTCTCTCTCTCTCTCGCTGTACAGTAGTGGTCTGCTGCATCTCTCTCTCTGTACAGTAGTGGTATGCTGTCCTATCTCTCTCTCTCTGTACAGTAGTGGTATGCTGTCCTCTCTCTCTCTGTACAGTAGTGGTATGCTGTACTATCTCTCTCTGTACAGTAGTGGTATGCTGTCATCTCTCTCTCTGTATAGTAGTGGTATGCTGTCCTCTCTCTCTCTGTACAGTAGTGGTATGCTGTCCTCTCTCTCTCTCTGTACAGTAGTGGTATGCTGTCCCCTCTCTCTCTGTACAGTAGTGGTATGATGTCCTCTCTCTCTCTGTACAGCAGTGGTATGCTGTCCTCTGTCTCTCTGTACAGTAGTGGTATGCTGTTCTCTCTCTCTCTCTCTCTCTCTCTCTGTGTACAGTAGTGTTATGCTGTTCTCTCTCTCTCTCTCGCTGTACAGTAGTGGTCTGCTGCATCTCTCTCTATGTACAGTAGTGGTATGCTGTCCTATCTCTCTCTCTCTGTACAGTAGTGGTATGCTGTCCTCTCTCTCTCTGTACAGTAGTGGTATGCTGTACTATCTCTCTCTGTACAGTAGTGGTATGCTGTCATCTCTCTCTCTGTACAGTAGTGGTATGCTGTCCTCTCTCTCTCTGTACAGTAGTGGTATGCTGTCCTCTCTCTCTCTCTCTCTGTACAGTAGTGGTATGCTGTCATCTCTCTCTCTGTACAGTAGTGGTATGCTGTCCTCTCTCTCTCTGTACAGTAGTGGTATGCTGTCCTCTCTCTCTCTCTCTCTGTACAGTAGTGGTATGCTGTCATCTCTCTCTCTGTACAGTAGTGGTATGCTGTCCTCTCTCTCTCTATACAGTAGTGGTATGCTGTTCTCTCTCTCTCTCTGTACAGTAGTGGTATGCTGTCCTCTCTCTCTCTGTACAGTAGTGGTATGCTGTCCTCTCTCTCTCTCTCTCTCTGTACAGTAGTGGTATGCTGTCATCTCTCTCTCTGTACAGTAGTGGTATGCTGTCCTCTCTCTCTCTGTACAGTAGTGGTATGCTGTCCTCTCTCTCTCTCTCTCTGTACAGTAGTGGTATGCTGTCATCTCTCTCTCTGTACAGTAGTGGTATGCTGTCCTCTCTCTCTCTATACAGTAGTGGTATGCTGTTCTCTCTCTCTCTCTGTACAGTAGTGGTATGCTGTCATCTCTCTCTCTGTACAGTAGTGGTATGCTGTTCTCTCTCTCTCTGTACAGTAGTGGTATGCTGTTCTCTCTCTCTCTCTCTCTCTGTACAGTAGTGGTATGCTGTCCTCTCTCTGTACAGTAGTGGTATGCTGTCCTCTCTCTGTACAGTAGTGGTATGCTGTCCTCTCTCTGTACAGTAGTGGTATGCTGTCCTCTCTCTGTACAGTAGTGGTATGCTGTCCTCTCTCTGTACAGTAGTGGTATGCTGTCCTCTCTCTGTACAGTAGTGGTATGCTGTCCTCTCTCTGTACAGTAGTGGTATGCTGTTCTCTCTCTGTACAGTAGTGGTATGCTGTCCTCTCTCTGTACAGTAGTGGTATGCTGTCCTCTCTCTCTCTGTACAGTAGTGGTATGCTGTCCTCTCTCTGTACAGTAGTGGTATGCTGTTCTCTATCTTCACCTTCTCTCTCTCTCTCTTTCTTTCTCTCTCTCTAGCAGAGAAAAGTGCCGTTGGTTACGCTGAGTCAGGCTATGGAGAGTTCTGTTCCTGCCTGGCTGCGCACTGTCTATCTCTCTGTCTCCTTGGAGATGATTGGATAATAGCCTATGCTGACTAGTCCATTCTGCACAGAAATACATTGTCTCATTTAATATCACCGTGACAGAGAAATAGAGGCTACACAGAGCGTGTTAACTACCATACCTTGGTTTAGCCTTGAGTTGATCTGACTGTCTCTCAGATACAGCCACACATTACACTTCCTGGTTTATTTTGCGCTACTGTGAAATAAGTCTCTGCCATTGGTTGGTAGATGGAGCCCCTCCTCTTTGGTTCTTAAAGCTGTACACGCATACGTGACAAATAGTCTGGTCTGAATTGTATTATTTGTTTACAGTCTGTGGGTAGAAATTGGCCCTACATAACCTAGGATAAGTTTATCCTAGAGGGAACACAGAGGGAAGCACACTACACACACATTCACACACACACACACATACATTCAACATTTCTCCTGAAATGTACATTGTGACTTTGATTAGAAAAATAACAAATATATATTTCAGACAATAATCACATAATGAAATGACTTGTAACAATGTAAATTGTTGTCAAAACAATAAAGCTGTGAAGTTGAAATACAAATGAATAGAGGTATTCAGCCCTTCAGCCTATGGAACTAAGAACTAGAGGTCGACCGATTAATCGGAATGGACGGTTAATTAGGGCCGATATCAAGTTTTCATAACAATTGGTAATCTGCATTTTTGGACACCGATCATGGCCGATTACATTGCACTCCACGAGGAGACTGCGTGGCAGGCTGACTACCTGTTATGCGAGTGCAGCAAGGAGCCAAAGTAAGGTGCTAGCTAGTAAGGTGCTAGCTAGCATTAAACTTATCTTATAAAAACCAATCAATTTTAACATAATAACTTTTTAACTACACATGGTTGATGATATAACTAGGTTAACTAGCGTGTCCTGCGTGGCATATAATCAATGCGGTGCCTGTTAATTTATCATTGAATCACAGCCTACTTCGTCAAACGGGTGATTTAACAAGCGCATTTGCGAAAAAAGCACTGTCGTTGCACCAATGTGTAACAAACCATAAACAGCAACGCCTTTCTTAAAATCAATACACAAATACAGTGGGGCAAAAAAGTATTTAGTCAGCCACCAATTGTGCAAGTTCTCCCACTTACAATGATGAGAGAGCCCAATTTCTCAGTTTTTGATTTGTTAAAAAAGTTTGAAATATAATAAATGTCGTTCCACTTCATGATTGTGTCCCACTTGTTGTTGATTCTTCACCAAAAAATACAGTTTTGTATCTTTATGTTTGAAGCCTGAAATGTGGCAAAAGGTTGCAAAGTTCAAGGGGGCCGAATATTTTCGCAAGGCACTGTATATTTTTAAACTTGCATATTTAGTTAATATTGTCTGCGAACATAAATGTATTTTAACTAGGGAAATTGTGTCACTTCTCTTGCGTTCTGTGCAACAGAGTCAGGGTATATGCAACAGTTTGGGCCGCCTGGCTCGTTGCGAACTAATTTGCCAGAATTCTATGTAATTATGACATAACATTGAAGGTTGTACAATGTAACAAGAATATTTAGACTTATGGATGCCACCCGTTAGATAAAATACAGAACGGTTCCATATTTCACTGAAAGAATAAACATTTTGCTTTCGAAATGATAGCTTACGAATTTGACCATATTAATGACCTAAGGCTCGTATTTCTGTGTGTTATTATATTATAATTAAGTCTATGATTTGATATTTGATATAGCAGTCTGACTGAGCGATGGTAGGCAGCAGCAGGCTCGTAAGCATTCATTCAAACAGCACTTTACTGCGTTTTGTCAGCAGCTCTTCGCTGTTGACTTCAAGCCTATCAACTCCTGAGATTAGGATGGCAATACTAAAGTACCTATTAGAACATCCAATAGTCAAAGATATATGAAATACAAATGGTATAGAGAGAAATAGTCCTATAATAACTACAACCTAAAACTTCTTACCTGGGAATATTGAAGACTCATGTTAAAAGGAACCACCAGCTTTCATATGTTCTCATGTTCTGAGCAAGGAACTTAAACGTTAGCTTTTTCACATGGCACATATTGCACTTTTACTTTCTTCTCCAACACTTTGTTTTTGCATTATTTAAACCAAATTGAACATGTTTAATTATTTATTTGAGGCTAAATTAATTTTATTGATGTATTATATTAAGTTAAAATAAGTGTTCATTCAGTATTGTTGTAATTGTCATTATTACAAATATATATAAAGAAATTGGCCGATAAATCGGTATTGGCTTTTTGGTCCTCCAATAATCTGTATCGCCGTTAAAAAAATCATACCTCTACTAAGAACCACTCTAAAGGTAGCCTATAGTATGAATCTCAGCCATTCTGGGAAGGGGAGAACAGTCTGGGAAAAAGAAAGATGGAAGATAGAGGAGAAAGGAGTGAGAGGTCAAGGACAGAAGAGAGACAGGAGGAGGTAGGCAACAAAACATGAACCAATGACTCACCAGATAGTGGAGAGAGAGAGAGAGAGCATGATAGAGGGAAGGGGAGACCGAGAGAACAGGCTACAGTGCATAAACAGTGAAAAGGATAGAAAGAGAATGAGGGAGGAGGAAAGAGACAAAGAGGAAGAGAGATATACAGAGAAAGAGAGCTAGAGGGAGATGGGTAGAGAGAGGGAGATGGGGAGAGAGAGAGGGAGATGGGTAGAGAGAGGGAGATGGGTAGAGAGAGGGAGATGGGGAGAGAGAGAGGGGAGATGGGTAGAGAGAGGGAGATGGGGAGAGAGAGCGGGAGATGGGAGAGAGAGAGGGAGATGGGGAGAGGGAGATGGGGAGAGAGAGAGGGAGATGGGGAGAGGGAGATGGGGAGAGAGAGGGGGATGGGGAGAGAGAGGGAGATGGGGAGATAGAGAGAGGGAGATGGGGAGAGAGAGAGGGAGATGGGGAGAGAGAGGGAGATGGGGAGAGAGAGAGGGAGATGGGGAGAGAGAGAGGGGGATGGGGAGAGAGAGAGGGAGATGGGGAGATAGAGAGAGGGAGATGGGTAGAGAGAGAGTGAGATGGGGAGATAGAGAGAGGGAGATGGGTAGAGAGAGGGAGATGGGGAGAGAGAGAGGGAGATGGGGAGAGAGAGAGGGAGATGGGGAGAGGGAGATGGGGAGAGAGAGGGGGATGGGGAGAGAGAGGGAGATGGGGAGAGAGAGGGAGATGGGGAGATAGAGAGAGGGAGATGGGAGAGAGAGAGGGAGATGGGGAGAGAGAGAGGGAGATGGGGAGAGAGAGAGGGAGATGGGGAGAGAGAGAGGGAGATGGGGAGAGAGAGAGAGATGGGGGAGAGAGAGAGAGAGAGATGGGGAGAGAGAGAGGGAGATGGGGAGAGAGAGAGGGAGATGGGGAGAGAGAGGGAGATGGGGAGAGAGAGAGGGAGATGGGGAGAGAGAGAGGGAGATGGGGAGAGAGAGAGGGAGATGGGGAGAGAGAGAGGGAGATGGGAGAGAGAGAGGGAGATGGGAGAGAGAGCGGGAGATGGGGAGAGAGAGAGAGGGAGATGGGGAGGAGAGAGGGAGATGGGAGAGAGAGAGGGAGATGGGGAGAGAGAGGGGATGGGGAGAGAGAGAGGGAGATGGGGAGAGAGAGAGGGAGATGGGGAGAGAGAGAGGGAGATGGGAGAGAGAGGGGATTGGGGAGAGAGAGAGGGAGATGGGGAGAGAGAGAGGGAGATGGGAGAGAGAGAGGGAGATGGGGAGAGAGAGAGGGAGATGGGGAGAGAGAGAGGGAGATGGGGAGATAGAGAGGAGGAGATGGGGAGATAGATGGGAGAGAGAGAGGGAGATGGGGAGAGAGAGAGGGAGATGGGGAGAGAGAGAGGGAAGATGGGGAGAGAGAGAGGGAGATGGGAGAGAGAGCGGGAGATGGGGGAGAGAGAGAGAGGAGATGGGGAGAGAGAGAGGGAGATGGGGAGAGAGAGGAGATGGGGAGAGAGAGAGGGAGATCGGGGAGAGAGAGGATATGGGGATAAGAGAGAGGGAGATGGGGAGAGAGAGAGGGAGATGGGGAGAGAGAGAGGGAGATGGGGAGAGAGAGGGGATGGGGAGAGAGAGAGGGAGATGGGGAAGAGAGAGGGAGATGGGGAGAGAGAGAGGGAGATGGGGAGAGAGAGGGGGATGGGGAGAGAGAGGGAGATGGGGAGATAGAGAGAGGGAGATGGGTAGAGAGAGAGGGAGATGGGGAGAGAGAGAGGGAGATGGGGAGAGAGAGGGGAGATGGGGAGAGAGAGGGAGATGGGGAAAGAGAGCTAGGAGATGGCAAAAGAGAGAGCTAGGAGATGGCGAGAGAGAGCTAGGAGATGGTGAGAGAGAGAGAGGAGTTGGGGAGATGTGGGGGGAGGGAGAGAGATGGGGAGAGAGAGAGAGAGGGTGAGCTAGAGGGAGATGGGGAGAGAGAGAGAGAGCGAGAGAGAGAAAGAAGATGGGGAGAGAGAGAGAGAGAGGGTGAGCTAGAGGGAGATGGGAGAGAGAGGGTGAGCTAGAGGGAGATGGAGACGAGAGCGAGAGAGAGAGAGAAGATGGGGAGAGAGAGAGAGAGAGGGTGAGCTAGAGGGAGATGGGGAGAGAGGGTGAGCTAGAGGGAGATGGAGAGAGAGAGAGTGTGAGCTAGAAGGAGATAGCTGTGGGTACTCCATTACTTCCCCACCGGTCTGCAGATTGGATGAATAATTGAATAAGGCAGTGATGACATCACACCAGGCCCACAGGAAGCACTGAAGAGATTCCACCATCTCTTCCTCCCTCTCTGTCTCCCTCTCCCATTCTGCCCCATACTCTTCCTCCCTCTCTGTCTCCCTCTCCCACTCTGCCCCATACTCTTCCTCCCTCTCTGTCTCCCTCTCCCACTCTGTCCCATACTCTTCCTCCCTCTCTGTCTCCCTCTCCCACTCTGCCCCATACTCTACCTCCCTCTCTGTCTCCCTCTCCCACTCTGCCCCATACTCTTTCTCCCTCTCCCACTCTGCCCCATACTCTTCCTCCCTCTCTGTCTCCCTCTCCCACTCTGCCCCATACTCTTCCTCCCTCTCTGTCTCCCTCTCCCACTCTGTCCCATACTCTTCCTCCCTCTCTGTCTCCCTCTCCCACTCTGTCCCATACTCTTCCTCCCTCTCTGTCTCCCTCTCCCACTCTGTCCCATACTCTTCCTCCCTCTCTGTCTCCCACTCTGCCCCATACTCTTCCTCCCTCTCTGTCTCCCTCTCCCACTCTGCCCCATACTCTTCCTCCCTCTCTGTCTCCCTCTCCCACTCTGCCCCATACTCTTCCTCCCTCTCTGTCTCCCTCTCCCACTCTGTCCCATACTCTTCCTCCCTCTCTGTCTCCCTCTCCCACTCTGCCCCATACTCTTCCTCCCTCTCTGTCTCCCTCTCCCACTCTGCCCCATACTCTTCCTTCCTCTCTGTCTCCCTCTCCCACTCTGCCCCATACTCTTCCTCCCTCTCTGTCTCCCTCTCCCACTCTGTCCCATACTCTTCCTCCCTCTCTGTCTCCCTCTCCCACTCTGCCCCATACTCTTCCTCCCTCTCTGTCTCCCTCTCCCACTCTGTCCCATACTCTTCCTCCCTCTCTGTCTCCCTCTCCCACTCTGCCCCATACTCTTCCTCCCTCTCTGTCTCCCTCTCCCACTCTGTCCCATACTCTTCCTCCCTCTCTGTCTCCCTCTCCCACTCTGTCCCATACTCTTCCTCCCTCTCTGTCTCCCTCTCCCACTCTGCCCCATACTCTTCCTCCCTCTCTGTCTCCCTCTCCCACTCTGCCCCATACTCTTCCTCCCTCTCTGTCTCCCTCTCCCACTCTGCCCCATAATCTTCCTCCCTCTCTGTCTCCATCTCCCACTCTGCCCCATACTCTTCCTCCCTCTCTGTCTCCCTCTCCCACTCTGCCCCATACTCTTCCTCCCTCTCTGTCTCCCTCTCCCACTCTGCCCCATACTCTTCCTCCCTCTGTCTCCCTCTCCCACTCTGCCCCATACTCTTCCTCCCTCTCTGTCTCCCTCTCCCACTCTGCCCCATACTCTTCCTCCCCCTCTGTCTCCCTCTCCCACTCTGTCCCATACTCTTCCTCCCTCTCTGTCTCCCTCTCCCACTCTGCCCCATACTCTTCCTCCCTCTCTCACTCTGCCCCATACTCTTCCTCCCTCTCTCACTCTGCCCCATACACTCACCTGTCCATCCCTGAAAAAGAATGAGTGCAGCCCATCTAATCCTTTTTCTCTCCTCCTTTCCATCTCCATCATCTATCTGTCCATCCTAGATAGAAACTACATTCCACTGCACCCATCTATGTATGCATCTCTCTCTTGTTCCCCTTATTTCTCTTTCCCTCTACTCTGGAATGTGGAGAATTCTCCCCGTGTTTTTGTCACCCTTCTCTCTGCTGGTTTAGTTTTTATTCCCAAGAGAGGACACAGTTTCAGATGTGGTGTTGTGTACATAATATTAGATGGAAGGTGGCTTCAGTGAATACTGTAGTTTGTTACTACCTCCACATTTTCACCCCAAATCAGCACCTCACAGTCAGCAACTAGGCCTATAGTCATCATCATCATCTAACTCACCTGTCGTTCTTGACTCCCAGGTTCTTCCTCCATCAGCTGTTCCTCTCACCTCCACCTCTTCTTTCCTCTTTTCTCCCTCCTCTTTTCTCTGTCCATCCATCCTCCACAGGTTCCCTTCACTGGCTGAGCACCCAATCCGCTGCGAGGGACATAACTCGGGTTGTCCAATCGCATCCTCTGCTTTCTGGAACATTTCCCTAAAAGCAGCCAATGAGGTGAGGGGAGGTGGTTGCAGGAAGGTGGCCTGGGCCTGGGAGGTGTACTCCCATTGGATTCCGTCGCTGTCCGTCTTTTCCCTCCTCCACTTGAGGTTGTAGAGGAAGTCAGGGTCAGGGGTTATGACTGTGGGATCAGGATCCGGTTCAGTTATTAGTTGGTAGGCCGGGGAGCTGTGTTTGCTACGGTTACGCAGTTCTTTGAAGGTCATCACTTTTGAACCCGACCCTGACGTTGACCCAGATGACGACGTTGACCCGGAAGTAGATTTCTTCAGGGTTTCCTCATTGGATTTTCTAACTTCCAAGGGCGGGGGCAGGGTCAGGGTTTCACCATCGGGGGAGAAAGCCATGAGCCAATCAAATCGCTCAGGGCGTAAAGAGTTGGCGAGTAGGGTGCAAACTTTGAGGGGGGGCAGGGTAGGGGGGACAGGGGGTAAGGGACGCGGGGGAGGCGGGGGAGGGGTTTCCGAGAGCACAGGGGAATATTTGAAAGTCTCGAAGTTAACATTGTTAGAGGTGTTGGTATTGCCAGTGCTGTAGTAGGAGTCAGATGCTAGGCTAACGTTAGCCCCAAACCCGCTGTTTCTCTTCCTCCTTCTCGCCATGTCAGTGAAAGACGTGGTTCTAAACACATCTCTGCTCTCCTCTTTCTCTCCCTCATCCTCCTTTACTCCTCCAAATATATCAGTCTCTCTATCCCTCTCCACCTCTGACCTCCCTCCTCCATCTCTCCATCCATCCACAGCCAACCCATCTATATCATACTGCTCCTTAGCCTTCTCCTCTTTTCTCCTCATCCCTCTATCTTGTGTCTGTCCAGGCCTGGAGGTGTGGTGGGTCTCCCCCTCTCCCTCCTCCTCCAGTCCCCCCACACAAACCCCCAGTTCTGGGCTGAGTTTGAGGAGCTCAGCCTGGGTCAGTCCTGCTAGCACCAGTAGCTTACGGATCTCATCATCCAACGCATGGAAAGAGGGAGGAGGGGGGAGAGAGGGCGGGGGAGGGATGGCAGGGGGGGTGGTGGAGTTGGAGATGGAAATGGTGGGGGCAGGGGGGAGAGGAGGGGGGCGAGAGTTGGGAGGGGAGAGGGACAGGGGGGTCTTCCCGCATCCTGCTTGGAGGGTGGCGAGACGCTGAGCCTCCTTACGGGCTAGGTGCTTCCTCCGAGGGGGAGGGATGGGGGGAGTGGAGGAGGGGAGGGAGAATGGGAGAGGGGAAGATTTGTAGAGAGTAAAGTAAGGGATGGGCTGACAGAGAAGAGGAGGGGGGACAGAGCGTGGGGAAGGAGGGAGGGCCTTCTCACACCTGAAGGTGTAGAAAGTGGGGGATGAGGATGGAGAGGTGCAGACAGAGACGGAGGGGGTGATGTCACGGCTGATGTTGATGTAGGTGTGGAGTTCAGAGTTCACGCTGGCATAGCGGGCAGGGGGTTTGGGGGGTCTCGGTGGGAGCTCTATGGGCGAAGAGGTCTCTGATTGTGAGACCAGGGGCTCGTCACAGTCTGAAGGTGCTGTCAGGTCCACTCCAGCATCAGAGAACTCCTGGGAATCTCCCAAAGACCCTCCCCGGCCCTTATACAGCTTCCAAGACATATCCACGTTCCCCATCTCATCCAGAACATCAGAGAGATCCTCCTTGCCCAGATCGCCTAGATCCAGTCCCTTCTCATGGAGCCTGGTGATGTGGGCCAGCTTCACCTGCCTGTTGACACTCTCCAGTCGGTCCAGGTGATCCAGTCGATCCCTCAGTAGATCCCCCTGAGGATCCCCCTCCAGGTCCCAGCGAGCCACCTGAATCACCTGGCTAAAGCGCTCCATCTTTCCAAAGTCTCCCACTGACTCCAGGAAGTCCAGGAGGCCTAGTTTGGTGACCTCTGACCCTAAGCCTGTCTGACCTTTGACCCCCAGATAGTCAGAGGAGGAGGGGGAGGCGGGGGCGGAGGGGTAGCCCTCGTCTGGGGAACAGGCGTGTGGGGGGGGGGGGGAACGAGAGACAGAGGGGGGTTTGGGGTTGAGGAGCAGGACAGGGGGTGAACGGGAGGCTGGGTAGCGTTCAGGAACATGAATGTGAGTGTGGTCCTGAGAGATTGACAGATCAGCGTTCCACTTGTGGCCAGAGGACGAAAGAGAGGTGGAGAGATCGGCGCAGTCTGACTCCAGATCGGAGCAGGAGCTGATTGAAGTGGAGGATGAGGAGGTGGAGGAGGTCAGGGAGAGATCCAGGAGAGAGGGAGGGCAGTCGCAGCACGATGGGACCAACGTGTCGTCATCATCATCATCATCTCCCTCCTCCTCATCATCAACTTCAACATCAACACTGTTTTCCTCTTCCTCCTCTGTTTCCTTCTTGTTATCCATCTCTTCCTCCTCTGTTTCCTTCTTGTTATCCATCTCTTCCTCCTCTGTTTCCTTCTTGTTATCCATCTCTTCCTCCTCTGTTTCCTTCTTGTTGTCTATGACCACATCTGTGTTCTTGTTAACATCTGCATTCTCCTCATCTATTTTTCCTTTCTCCAGTTCCAGGGCATTAGGGGGGCAGGCTGGGGCCAGGACCTTAGGCTGGGGTTGAGAGGGGCTGGCCTGTGTCTTGGTCTTGCCCCCTGTCCCCTCCTGTCTCTGGGGTAGCAGGGGAGGTGGTGGAGGGGGCTGAAGCTTCAGCTGCTGTCTGATGGAGATGGTATTGTTGTTGTTGTGGTTGTGGTTGAACAGACTGTTATTGTCCTGGGGGGAATGGCCGTCGCAGCACAGACAAGGCAGGCTGGGTTCATTACAGTTGGGGTCCAGATGAGGAAGAAGAGGAAGAAGAGGAGGAAAAGGGGCACGTTTCGACACAGCTGCTGCTGCACGGACACTTTTAGGTTTGGGTTTGGGTTTGGTCGTATAGAGGGGAGCTGTGTTTCTCTGTAAGCCCAATCTGGACTGACCCAAGGGGGCACGAGGCTGGACCCCCACCCTGGTCCTGGAAGACTCAGGGGTCGCTTTGGTGGCGCGTCGAGGAGAGGAAGAGGAAATGGTGTTCATGTTTTTGTCTTCCCTCTGGGAAACAGGGCCATGTGGCTTTGGTTCCGCTGCGGTGGTGGTCCGCCTGCTCGTGTCGATGCGACGAGGCCTCAAGGGCGGAGCGAAGGTTCGGCTAGAGGAGTGCATTTTAGGAATAATAGTTTTCTAATTGTCAATTATTTATGTTTCTATAGAAACAGGGGTTCTGTTTTCTATCTAAAGGATGGAGAGATCCAAAACGTGACGGTCACATCTTGGCTTGACTCCAAAGATCCTGCAACATCAAAAGAGACATGCAGTCAATAGAGGCACAGCAGATAATAGAGATGAGAGGAGTCTGTGCTCCTCTAACTGTACAAGGGACCAGCTTGTTCTTGTTCATAAGAAATCTTACAAGTTAAATCCCCTGGTTTGTTCCATATAACTATTGGGCCTTTTCTGCTGTATAATTACCTCCTCAGTGCTGGGACTAGTTAGATGAAAATTAAATCCATCTCTCCTCACTCCTATCCTCCCTCCCTCTATATATAAACAGACAGAGACAGACACACGCACACACACACACACACACACACACACACACACACACACACACACACACACACACACACACACACACACACACACACACACACACACACACACACACACACCTAAATGCAATGTCAGTGATAGAGAGGAGATCTCCATGAAAACAGTTGGGAACTAATGAAGGACTGTTGTCCTTCAGCATCCCAGTCTACTCTGAGATTCAGCTTGATGGAGTGAGAAAGGATTACTGTAACTCTCATTCTCTCTGACAAAAATATAGGCCAAGTAAATTGAATCATGATAAATAAAAATGAACTCTCATTTCTAAGCTTATTTGCATTAAAATAAATGTTGAACAAATTCTTACAATGACGGCCTAGGAACAGTGGGTTAACTGCCTTGCTCAGGGGCAGAACGACAGATTTTTACCTTGTCGATCTAGCAACCATTCTGTTACTGGCCCAACGCTCACCAACCTGCTGCCCCAATATATAGCCTAGTACAAACATCTTTAGTAAACAAGATCAAATTATTTAGAGAAGAAAATCCTCAGTTGCGCAAAGACTAACGTACAGGCTTTCTTTTAAAACTCATCCACTGCCAAGGCTGAACACATATTCCTCCACAGCAGCACCGTGCCCTTCACATCAAACGGGGAGAAGGTAGGCCCATATAAATCATAACCTGAACAGCGCTTAGATCGGGCCTGGGACACGTCGCCCTGTTCAGAACCGTTAGAATAACGTCCCGTAACCGCAGAGCACATCATCTGCTGGATTTTCGGTATTTACCATCGGATTTATCGACCTGAAGTGGCGGATGGAGACCGTGGAAAGGAGGAGGGGGGAGAGAGGGGGTACCTCAAGCCGCATCGTCCTGACACAGCCACCCCCCGCTACTCTGACAAAATGTTTCGCAATGTTTATTAAATTAACTACAACATGATTACATCTGTCATTCTAGTAAACAACCGTAGGCTATAAATCAAGAAAACGGTTATTGACATTGGTTATCTGGATCTGGGGATGTGGGCAGGTGTTGAAAGCATAGCAAAACGTATAGTCTAGATTTCGGTAAATAGAGAGCATTTGATCAACAACACCTATAATCATATGATTGTGAGATATTTGACTCACCATCAGCTTCGTTGAGGAGAAGATGGAGATGCTGGATCCCGTTCTCTGTAAACGGATGCGAGCGCGCAACCCCGTCCGACCAACGAACAGCCTCTCCAATGGTTAAAGCGAGAGCTCTCTCCTCTCGCGACCACCTTATCTTTCGTCATCCGCCGGGACCACACCCCTCTTCTGCCTCACCAATCAATCTCCCTCTCTGTTCATCTGTCAGCTCCTTCCATCCCTCTCAGCCTTTGCTTCCTCCCTCAAAGAAAAAGACAATCACTACGGAATCTTCTACCTTATTCTCTTTGATCTCTAGTATTGGAACCATTCTTCCTATCCGCCATCACACTCCCTCCATCTTTATTATTCTCTTTCATTCTCAGTGGAAATGGAAGGTAACATGGTGAAAGCACCTGCTGTATAGTAATCTAGTCACACTGATGGAGGAAGACTGTTTCCTTATTAAACACAGGAACCGTGAAAAATAGACTCATTGTCTTTATGAATCATGATGGAAAGTCATACACAATGTTACTGCTCGCTGTATATTGTTTTCCACAAAAGGTCTGACTACTAAACCCATGTTGGTCACATTTCTTTATTAAAAGCAATAAGATGCCATATTGTCAGCAGCAGGTAGATGTACAGTAGTAATTAGAAAGAGATGATTATACACAGAGGGAGATAGAGAAAACATAATACAAAGAACATGGTGTGAGAGACAGCAGGATTGTTCCTATCAGGCAGCTTCCTGCTGTAGTCCATTCACTCTGCCGGTAGAGACCAGAGCCCTCTGCCGGTAGAGACCAGAGCCCCAGGTTGTCATCCTGATTGATGTGATCATCAACCAATGTAACTCCCTGCCATCATCATCATCATCAAATCCACAGGATTCTAGAGCAGACAGCTGCTAACAGTGACATGTCATACTCACGTCATCATCAATAAATAAAGAGATTGATACAGAGACAGACATACTTTTTGATGACATGGTATTCCCAGTTTGAGTAATCAGTTATTCTGTACATAATTGAAAATCATATTACGGAGAACAAAAATGGGCACCTTGAAGACCAGGTTTAAGACTGACTGGTCTAATCTCACTGACTGGTCTAATCTCAACCAGGCTCACTCGCAGTCCAAACTAAAGCCCTAACGCACCTGATTGTAATAAGAGTGGAAACCTACAGGAGGGTAGCTCTCCAGGAACAGGGTTGGGGAGCCCTGGGTTAGGTTAAGGGTCTAGGGACCTAAAATAAAAGTTCCCTAGACCCTTAACCTAACCCAGGGCTCCCCAACCCTGTTCCTGGAGAGCTACCCTCCTGTAGGTTTCCACTCTTATTACAATCAGGTGCGTTAGATTAGGGTTGGAGCGAAAACCTACAGGATGGTAGCTCTCCAGGACCAGGGTTGGAGAGCCCTGCCCTAGCCCTTAACCCCATGGTATTCACTGAAGGGGTAGGAGCAAGGGACCGAAATGGAAGCAGCCACACCAACTAGCCCTCCTCAGTCCAGCTACATTGCAACACACACTAAATAAAAACAGTCTCCTCATCATATTCTTCACTTGTTTCTCTTGTAGATTTTCTTGGCGAAGTTGAGGAAAACTGCGTGTGGAAGGTTTTGGGCGTGACGCGAGATGAGTTTCTGTAAGCGCTGATAGCTGTCGTCTTCGTATTGGTGGTACAGGGTGGGCATCTGTAGGGTGTTGTACAGTGCTTTCACCTTCTCCACACTGTCATGCCGACCATAACATGACTGGAAGAAGACAATAAAAGTGAATTATTTCTCAGAGATATTCTAGTCAGAGCAGTTTACTGTATTGAGCTATGTAAAGAAGTGAATAAATGCATTCATTCCCTCAATCATCCATCCATCATGGCTTAGGTGTGTTTACAGTTCAATGGTCAACTGTGACTGTTCATGGTTGACCCCTCACCTCCAGCTCTGCCCTTTGTACTGGGGTCATGACCCCTAGAGCGGTCACCACCAGCCAGCCGCATTTGTTGTCCTGGATGTCTGTTCCAATCTTCCCTGTCACCGCCGGGTCGCCATAGCAATCCAGGTAGTCATCCTGGCAACAGAGAAACATTGTAAAACCATGCTGGTATGACTGACACACCCACAAGAACAGTCTCATAGAATTACTGTGGTCTCACCTGTATCTGGAAGAACTCTCCCATCTCCAGTAAGATATGTTTGGCGTTGTTGTGTTCCTCTTCACTGTCGATACCCGCCTGGGAATTATTCAGAAAGAGATACACCATTTGTATAAGTTACAGTTTCTGCACCTTGTATAATGAGACTGACCAGACATTACGACACTAAACACTCACCATGTACATGGCTGCTGCCACGGGGAGGTAGAAGGAGTAGAAGGCAGTCTTGTACTTTACTATGGCCTTATATCTGACACACAGGGAGAGGGAGGGAGAAAGAGTAAAGATTATACCCTTCCAAACCCCAACAATACACTCAACACCCCCCAATCACCTGTACCTTGAATCTCCATATACCCTCCATCGCTATATCCCACCCCTCTCCCTCTTACAAACCTCTCCATGGTGAAGCGGTTGAGGTCTATTTGACCAGGAGGAGCGGTCATCAGGTCCAGTGCCTGGCCCAGCTCGGTCTGGAAGGACGTCTGAAACACACAGGGACAGAGAAACAATAGTCAGCTACAGCACAAGAGTCAGCTGTGTAAGTATGTGTGTGTGTGTGTTTGTGTACCTCAGTGAAGAGCTCCAATAGGTGTACGTAGTAGGGCTGTGCCCTGCAGTGTCTGCGCAGTAGTCTGTAGATGGATCCCTCCAGGAGGAAGGAATCATTGATGGCATCCAGACCCACTCTCTCCTGAGAAACAACAGCTATGTTACTGACTGAGAAAACCCTTTGAAGCCTACTATGTTAACAGGGACACATGGTGTTGTTGACAGTTGATGCAGTATGGAAGTTGATGTAAGCTTACAGTTAGTTTTGGGTAAACCAGTTGGCTGACCATAACAATGCTTTCAGATTAGACAATATTTCTTGTGAGAGCGATAACAGTCAGTCTCACCCTCTTGTACCAGCAGGGCTGACCTCTCCGAGTCACTGAAGCATCCATGATGTCATCAGCTACCAAGAAGAACGCCTGGAGCTGAGAGAGAGAGAGAGAGAGAGAGAGAGAGAGAGAGAGAGAGAGAGAGAGAGAGAGAGAGAGAGAAATAAAAAGGCAGCGTCAGTCACTTCACTGTGGTACCTCAGCAAAGTGCTAACTGAGGCAATAACTTTGTGTGTGTGTGTGTGTATCGCTCTCACCAGCTCAATGCACCAGCCAACCAGCAAGGCCCGTCGCACAGCATCCTGGGTCAGCTCAGTGGGAGGAACAAGCTCCCTCAAAGAGCCAATCACAGACAGACCTCTGTTTCTTTTTCCTCCAGGAGTGTTGTAATGCAACACCTAAGAGAAAGAGAGACAGAGAAATAGAGATGAGTTGTATGGCATCTTTGCACATCTCAATTTCTCAAAACATACCCTAGCACCTACCCCTAGACACTTCTCATAGATGTGAAGGAGAAATACTTTAAAAACTTCCTATGGTGTTCTTACAACCCCTACACACCCTACCTCTCGGAGTCTGTTGAGAGCGTCAGCGAGGACAGAGTCTGTGAGGTCCTGCTCTGTGAGCTCGGTCACCAGCTCCTCAAACTGGGCCTCAAACAGCTGTGGGTCTGACTGCACCGCCCCCGAGTGGTTGGTCCCGTTGCTGCAACTACTGTCACCCTGAGAGCAGAGGACATTTCAGATTGTAAGGGAAAAGCAGGAGGGAGAAACAACAGCATTAGTTTCCAAAGCATCACATGTAAATAAAGATCTGGTTTGTGCTTATCCCACCCAAAGAATGCTTATACAGAAACATAGTTCACTGTGTCAACAACTCTCAGTTTGTTAACTACCAGTACTAAGTTAGTTGGCTATAGCAATGTAGCTAACTAACTAAAACTGTAAGCTCATTACACACACACAAGCAGACAGGATGAACATCTTTACAGCAAACTGCACAACTACAGTAAATGACCGCTAGCAACAACCCAGCGGTGCTGTCAGCAGTAGCTTCGAAAGTATGTTCTCTGCAGTAATGTGACGAATTTGAGGCGAAACTATAGCTCGAAAGACCCAGATAAACAAAGTCTAATAATAGAGATGACCCACTAACATTAGAAAAAAAATAGCACGTTACCTTAGAATACATCTAGCTAGCTAACGTTACCTAGCTACAGTAGACAGCGCTTCGTCTCCAGATAATAAACTTGTCTGGCTTGCCAATCACGACACAAGGCGATATCACGCCTGAACGTTAGACCCCTTTCATAAATAGATAACTAAATAAGCAACTACACACTAGGTTGCAATATCTGCTGTCCTTCTTACCATGATTATCTTGTCCTTGCTCATAGTGACAGTCTGTTTGTCAAATCCCTCTTCACTGGTGTCTCTTTACCTGTCAAATGGGAGAGTACGACGCACACAGAACTAGGGAATTCGGTGTATTGTAGTTTTTGACCACGTTGGTGTTTATTTTATCGCATAGCTTCTGAACTAAACCTCCCGACAGCCTTCGCGAGTGATCGCAGGCCCGTGGGACCACAAGCCTTCATATGACATGAGCTTTTTGATTCGATAACGCCATCGAACCAGGATGGGCTTTCGGGCTGACTAACCAATAGAAATCCGGAAGAGGGGGAGTTTAGATGGGGGGAAACATGTCTGATGTTTAGAGAGTTTTGTGGTGAAAGGAACTGCCCTCAAAACATGTACATTAACCCAATCATGAGTTAGAGGTTCAACCCAAGCATGAGTTAGAGCTTCCTTGGCTAATAGTCTAATACATGAAACAATATATAATATGCAACATTAAATCTGTGGTTCCATAAGAATAGAATAAATAGCGCATTTCTATAAAATGTTTAACCTAGCTACACATTTTGAGCGCATTACACACATGAACACTTTCATGTTGTGGATCATTTATTCAATATGTTGAAATACATTACTTGCATTAAAAGTTCTTGCATTAGAACATTTATGTATCATATTTGAAGAGAATAATATGTTTATTCAGTTAGGCTCTATCACTTCAAGCCATACAATTATACACTGTGCAAAATAGGAGGTAGAAATTATAGCAACATTTTTAACACAGCTCAGTGCTTCTGTGTGTTTGAGTGTGTGTGTGTGGTTGTGTGTGTGTGGTTGTGTGTGTGTGTGTGTGTGTGTGCATATGTGTATCTGTGTGTTGTGTTTAAATCACTTACATACATAATCGTTTGTATATTCAAAACTTAAGTCTTCACAATATCGCCATTGAGTGTATAACTCTTGTCTGACTGGGTTGAGGTTAGCCAGCTTTCTATTCCAATCCAGACAGTATGTCTTCTAAGAATACTGCATGCTTTATGTCATCCAACCTCCAGTATCAGACTATAATATCCAGATTCTCATAGTTCCCAGGTCTTGGTGGAACTACCATCCTGAATATCTGATCCCCAACATCTATACAAACGTATCTGTACATTTATTGCAAGAATCTCTTTAGTGCTTTGGGAATCATACTGAGGTGTAATTGATCAGACATAACCGTTCAGCCAGAGCCAGACACATCACAGAGTTCATGGATGATAGTTAGTTAGAACCCAGTATATCTACGGCTCTGGGTTCAACAGCACAACATTGATCCATCCCCTTCACTATACATTAACACATTTCCAAAGGCTCAGAGCAACTAGGTTTTGGATGCAAGAGAGAGAGAGAAAGGGAGAAAAGTAAGAAGCATTGCCAAAACATGCAGCTAAAGTCATTCTTAGGGGGAGGTTAGTTATTTTGTAGGATTTGATACACAGGGAGTGAAATTGTAGTATTTGAACAAGGCTCCTGTTTCATTTGGAGTACATTATGGGGGGTTGTACCATAACATACAAATAAAATCGCTATGTCCAAGGTAATCTCAGAGACAGGAAATGCCGAGTTTGGGAGTATGATGTCTTAGACCGGTGTAATAAGAGTCAGTTTTGAGTTTGGGGTAGATGGTGTGTTATTTTTGAGTTTGGGGTAGATGGTGTGTTAGTTTTGAGTTTGGGGTAGTTGGTGTGTTAGTTTTGAGTTTGGGGTAGATGGTGTGTTAGTTTTGAGTTTGGGGTAGATGGTGTGTTAGTTTTGAGTTTGGGGTAGATGGTGTGTTAGTTTTGAGTTTGGGGTAGATGGTGTGTGAGTTTTGAGTTTGGGGTAGATGGTGGGTGAGATTTGAGTTTGGGGTAGATGGTGTGTGAGTTTTGAGTTTGAGGTAGATGGTGTGTTAGTTTTGAGTTTAGGTTAGGTTAGATGGCGTGTGAGTTTTGAGTTTGGGGTAGATGGTGTGTGCGTTTTGAGTTTGGGGTAGATGGTGTGTGAGTTTTGAGTTTGGGGTAGATGGTGTGTGCGTTTTGAGTTTGGGGTAGATGGTGTGTTAGTTTTGAGTTTGGGGTAGATGGTGTGTGCGTTTTTAGTTTGGGGTAGATGGTGTGTTAGTTTTGAGTTTGGGGTATATGGTGTGTGAGTTTTGAGTTTTGAGTTTGGGGTAGATGGTGTGTGAGTTTTGAGTCTGGGGTAGATGGTGTGTGAGTTTTGAGTTTGGGGTAGATGGTGTGTGAGTTTTGAGTCTGGGGTAGATGGTGTGTGCGTTTTGAGTTTGGGGTAGATGGTGTGTGCGTTTTGAGTTTGGGGTAGATGGTGTGTGAGTTTTGAGTCTGGGGTAGATGGTGTGTGAGTTTTGAGTTTGGGGTAGATGGTGTGTGAGTTTTGAGTTTTGAGTTTGGGGTAGATGTTGTGTGAGTTTTGAGTCTGGGGTAGATGGTGTGTGAGTTTTGAGTTTGGGGTAGATGGTGTGTGAGTTTTGAGTCTGGGGTAGATGGTGTGTGCGTTTTGAGTTTGGGGTAGATGGTGTGTGAGTTTTGAGTTTGGGGTAGATGGTGTGTGAGTTTTGAGTTTGGGGTAGATGGTGTGTGAGTTTTGAGTCTGGGGTATATGGTGTGTGAGTTTTGAGTTTGGGGTAAATGGTGTGTGAGTTTTGAGTCTGGGGTATATGGTGTGTGAGTTTTGAGTTTGGGGTAGATGGTGTGTGAGTTTTGAGTTTGGGGTAGATGGTGTGTGAGTTTTGAGTTTGAGGCACCTTTCTTCTGAAGCCAGATTGGAGATGGACTAGGTAAGGGGTGTTGAGGATTACATGTTGATTTTACCTCAAGAAAATGAACCACAAAAAAAAGACTAATAAAGATGTAAGTTTGTAAACATACGGCGACACTAGCAGGCCATTAAACTTTCACTGTCAGTGGGCAAAATGAGTGTACATTTTTCTGTACATTTTACAGTGTCATCAGGAGAAAAGGAAGGTTAACCATTTCACGAATGGAAGACAAAAAGGTGAATTTCGTGAACACTTAAAGTGAGTTTCGCTCCGGATGAAGAGCTGGACAAATGAACGTACATTTGAGTTTTGAAAAAGAGTGAGCAGTTTAATGAGTGTATGCGGTTCGTGTAAGAGTGATGTTCACAGCTCCAGAAAAGTGTTTACCTTAGACACAGATCTAGGATCAGCTTATGCTCCACTGATCCTAACCTTAACCATTAGGAGGAGAAACACTAAACTGACCATAGCTCAGAGTCTAGAGCAAACTTCATTATCCTACTCCTTCTCTCCATCCTCTCTAGTCTTGAAGTTAAAGAGAGATCCCAGAGAGTTGTGTTCAGTATGGCTAGGTGAAGGTTGAAGGTAGGAGGTTAGTTGAGAGGTCAAAGTTCAGGAAAGGAAGGCCAGGCGCAGAGGAGGGCTCCAAGGGGAAGGAGGAAGGGAAAGCGGTAGGATGCATGTTGAAAGTATTGGAACAAGGCTGTAGCAAAGGTCCAGTCGTTCCCTCCTCATAGTGCTGACTCCTTCCACCGCCCATCAGGATATGTCAGTAGCCTGTTCCTTCATCCTTCCTCTCCCCTGTCTAACTCATCCTACCATCCTCCACCTCTCCTCCTCCCTTTGTATCTCTTCTTCATTAGACCATACCATGCCTCCACTCTCCTCTGTGTGGGTACACTTTCTGCCTCCTCTCCTTTTCCTCCCCATCCCCTCCCATCTTTCCTCCCTCCTCCCCCTCTTACAGGGCTGACTCTGTGTACAGTGCACCTGATGACCCGTGGGGGGGGTTGGCCGTCAGTAATCGCCATAGCGACGCAGAGGAGGAGGAGCTTAAGTCACCGCAGCTGCGCAAGTGGATCCCCTCCGTCACAGGGGGTTGGTTGCTATGACGGCGGTTGTGGCGGCTGTCGCTATGGGAGTGGTGGTGACCACGGTGATGAGGGTGTGGCGGGTGGGATCCCTGGCTGGCCCCCCAGGAGTTACGTAACACCTTGAGACAGACAGACACTAGTGTGAGTGTGTGTGTATTTACTGTATGTGTCTATATGTGTCAGTGTGTGTTACCTGCTCTAAAGGGAGATGGCCTGTCCCGTTGCCCTCCACCCCGCCTCTCCTTTTCTGACCCTGTCCCGTGTTCCCAGAATGCTCTGCGGCGGACGCCAGGTTCCGTTTGGAGCGCTGCAGGAAGCGAGCCACCAACCCCCTCGTCACCTGACAGGAAGAAAAGGAGAGAGGATGAGAAATGAGGACCTGGCATAATCTTTCTACATACAATATGTTCATTTCTAGATATAAGTATCTTTGCAGAGTTTATGGCTGCTGTTATTAGTCTTTTTCAGCCATTACACACCTTGAGGTCCCCAAGAGAGCGGTTGCATTCTTTGGGCAGGTGCAATGGAGAGTTGGTGGGGCCTTTGGAGAGGGGCAAGTTGCGCCCCATGGTGGCTGCCTTCACACTGCCCTTCCTGGGGAGGAGGGCTGAGGGGGGCACCAGAGAGGAGCGGGGGTAGCAGGCATGCCTCGGAGGACGGACCTGGGGAAGACAGACATAAACTATAATCTGTAGTGTCTAACCCAAAGGTGGTCAATACTGCCTTCTCTAACCGCTAACCTTTAGATTCTCACCTGTGTCTGTAGAGGTCTGAGAGCCCTCCCTCACTCCTTTACTGCCCACTGAGCCATCACTGAAGTCAACTAGAGCAGAGAGGAAGGGAGAGAGCAGAGAGGGAGGGAGAGAGCAGAGAGGGAGGGAGATAGCAGAGAGGGAGGGAGAGAGCAGAGAGGGAGGGAGAGAGCAGAGAGGGAGGGAGAGTTGAGAAAGGGAGGAGGAAGGGAGAGAGAGAGAGAGAGGAAGGGAGAGAGGAGAGAGGGAGGGAGAGAGAGAGGAGATAGGGAGGGGAGAGAGGAAGGGAGAGAGAGGGAGGAAGGGAGAGAAGAGAGAGGGAGAGAAGAGAGAGGGAGGGAGAGTTGAGAAAGGGAGGAGGAGGGAGAGAGAGGAAGGGAGAGAGGAGAGAGGGAGGGGAGAGAGGAGAGAGGGAGGGAGAGAGAGAGAGGGAGGGAGGGAGAGAGGTCAGATGAAAGAGGGAGGGGAGAGAGGAGAAAGGGAGGGAGGGAGAGAGAGGGAGGGAAAAGAGGAGAGTGAGGAAGAAGAGAGAGGGAAGGGTCAGAGGAAAGAGAGAGGGAGGGAGGGGAGAGAGGAGAAAGGAAGGGAGAGAGGAGAGAGGGAGGGAGAGAGGGAGGGAGAGAGGGAGGGAGGGAGGGAAAAGAGGAGAGAGTAAGGGTGAGAGGGAGAGAGAGAGGGACAGAGAAAGGGAGGTATGATATAAATATGAAATGCAAACTATCACCATGTCTTTCTTGCATAGTGTATTCATAGCGTGTTCATAGTGTGTTCATAGTGTGAGTTGTAAATCACTAACACTGGATGTCTGTACATGTGTGTTGTGTGTGTGTACTAGAGGTCGACCGATTATGACTTCAACGCCGATGCCGATTATTGGAGGACAAAAAACGGATGCCGATTAATCGGCCGATTTGTAATTTTGTTGTTGTTGTAATAATGACAATTACAACAATACTGAATGAACACTTATTTTAACTTAATATAATATATCAATAAAATGTATTTAGCCTAAAATAAATAATGAAACATGTTCAATTTGGTTTAAATAATGCAAAAACAAAGTGTTGGAGAAGAAAGTAAGAAAGCTAACGTTTAAGTTCCTTGCTCAGATCATGAGAACATATGAAAGCTGGTGGTTCCTTTTAACATGAGTCTTCAATATTCCCAGGTAAGAAGTTTTAGGTTGTAGTTATTCTAGGAATTATAGGACTATTTCTCTCTATACCATTTGTATTTCATATACATTTGACTATTGGATGTTCTAATAGGTACTTTAGTATTGCCAGTGTAACAGTATAGCTTCCGTCCCTCTCCTCGCTCCTACTTGGGCTCAAACCAGGAACACAACGACAACAGCCACCCTCGAAGCAGCGTTACCCTTGCAGAGCAAGCGCGCACCCCTCTAACTAGCTAGCCATTTCACATCAGTTACACCAGCCTAATCTCGGGAGTTGATAGGCTTGAAGTCTTAAACAGCAGAGCTGCTGGCAAAACGCACGAAAGTGCTGTTTGAATGAATGCTTACGAGCCTGCTGGTGCCTACCATCGCTCAATCAGACTGCTCTATCAAATCATAGACTTAATTATAACATAATAACACACAGAAATGCAAGCCGTAAGTCATTAATATGGTCGAATCCGGAAACTATTATCTCAAAGACGTTTATTCTTTCAGTGAAATACGGAACAGTTCCGTATTTTATCTAACGGGTGGCATCCATAAGTCTAAATATTCCTGTTACATTGCACAATGTTATGTCATAATTACCTAAAACTCTGGCAAATTAGTTCGCCACGAGCCAGGCGGCCCAAACTGTTGCATATACCCTGACTCTGTGTGCAATGAGCGCAAGAGAAATGACACAATTTCACCTGGTTAATATTGCCTGCTAACCTGGATTTCTTTTTGCTAAATATGCAGGTTTAAAAATATATACTTCTATGTATTGATTTTAAGAAAGGCATTGGTGTTTATGGTTAGGTACACGTTGGAGCAACAACAGTCCTTTTTCGCGAATGTGCACTGCATCGATTATATGCAACGCAGGACACGCTAGATGAACTAGTAATATCATCAACCATGTGTAGATATAACTAGTGATTATGATTGATTAAGTTTAATGCTAGCTAGCAACTTACCTTGGCTTCTTACTGCATTCGCGGAACAGGTGGGCTCCTCGTGAGGCAGGTGGTTAGAGTGTTGGACTAGTTAACCCTAAGGTTGCAAGACTGAATCCCTGACCTGACAAGGTAAAAATCTTTCGTTCTGCCCCTGAACAAGGCAGTTAACCCACTGTTCCTAGACCGTCATTGAAAATAAGAATGTGTTGTTAACTGACTTGCCTAGTTAAATCAAAATGAAATAAAGGTGTAAAAAAAAAAATCTGATTGTTATGAAAACTTTAAATCGGCCCTAATTAATCGGTCGACCTCTAGTGTGTACCCACCTGTATCAGCAGAAGAGCTGAGGCCAGGCTCGCTGTGTGACCTCACTAGGGGCAGAAGCCCGTCACTATCCCCCCTCTCGCTCCTTCCGCCCTGACGACGCAAGTACAACGACTGTAGGGGGAGGGGTACGCCGTTGCCGTGACCACCCTGCTGATTGACAGCTGAGGATGAGGAAGTGGGAGGAGCTGCAGAGGCAGAGGCAGAACCGCGTCGTAAAGGGGTGCAAGGCCCGACTCGTTTCTCTAGGATAGAGGAGCGTTGGTGAGAGGTGGCGCCCCCTAGCAGCTCCAACTGGGAACAACTACTGGCCAACATAGCCTGTCGCCTCAACACTGGAGACCTGCAAAGAGGGGGGGGGGGGGGGGGGTTCTCTTTTGAGAAGGAGCTGTAAGAAAGTGGCTGTGAACTGTGTGTGTGATTGTCCTTGTATTTACCTGTATGTAGCTGTAGCAGTGCTAGATGAGGAGCAGGAGTTGGACCTCTCTCCTCTGTAGCATCGCCTGGCCCTGGGGCCCACCAGGGGACTCTCTACCAGGGGACTCTCCGGGGGTTGGGGAGGGGGGCCACGGAAGCTGACATACTCCCCTCCTTCTCCCCCGTCTCCCCCCTCCACTCCCCCGGTGCTCGCTCTCTCCCCCCTAGCCTTCACCCCCACGAGGCCGGAGTCCTCTGAAGGTGAGGAGTCGTCTGGGATGTCAATGATCTCTGACATCAACAGAGAACCACTGTCCATGGAGACTGGAGGGAGGGAGGGAGACGGTTCATTTACTTGTTTATATTAGGCTAAATTTATGAATTGGCAGTGTTGCCTGTTTACAGTTGAAGTCGGAAGTTTACATACACTTAGGTTGGAGTCATTAAAACAAGTTTTTCAACCTCTCCACAAATTTCTGGTTAACAAACTATAGTTTTGGCAAGTCAGTTAGGACATCTACTTTGTGCATGACACAAGTAATTTTTCCAACAATTGTTTACAGACATATTATTTCACTTATAATTCACTGTATCACAATTCCAGTGGGTCAGAAGATTACATACACTAAGTTGACTGTGCCTTTAAACAGCTTCGAAAATTCCAGAAAATGATGTCATGGCTTTAGAAGCTACTGATAGGCTATTGGAGGTGTACCTGTGGATGTATTTCAAGGCCTACCTTCAAATTCAGTGCTTCTTTGCTTGACATCATGGGAAAATCAAGAACTGTGAAAAACTGAGTTTAAATGTATTTGGCTAAGGTGTATGTAAACTTCTGACTTGAACTGTAGGTAAAGAACCAGAGTCAATGGGCCCTTCATGGAAACTCTCCTTTCAATACCAGACTGGTAAAAACATGAATAACAGAGCTGAAGTGAACAGAATGTAGCATGTGTGACTCTGACCCTCTCCGCTGAAGGCAGTGGATGTGGCCCTCTCTCCAGACAGCTCATTCCCATGGCTGTCAAACACCGTGGCCTAAAGACAACCACACAGCACATGTGTTTAATAGACACATACACCCGCATGCACACACAAACAAACACACACAGAGACAATTGTTCTGTATTCCTGCTTAGCACGTTCTCTCTCTCTCTCTCTCTCTCTCTCTCTCT
Organism: Oncorhynchus kisutch; assembly: GCF_002021735.2. NCBI lineage: Eukaryota > Metazoa > Chordata > Actinopteri > Salmoniformes > Salmonidae > Oncorhynchus > Oncorhynchus kisutch. Next base: position 75,503,763 of record NC_034186.2, read on the forward strand.
TTCACACACACACACACACACACACACACACACACACACACACACACACACACACACACACACACACACACACACACACACACACACACACACACACACACACACACACACACACACACACACACACACACACACACACACACACACCAGCAAACATGTCCAGATTCCCCCACTGACCTGGCTAGCTGCTCTCTGTCCCATCACTAATTCGTAAGGAGGGGGACAGTCAGTGGGGTACAGAGGAACTGGACTCTCCATCGACCCGTTATAGGTGATACTGAGGACATATAGACACACAGACAAACAATGAAGACTGATTTTATTGCCTATTTACAAATGCTAGAGTGTGTGTTTAATAATAATACAATGCTCAAAAAAATAAAGGGAACACTTAAACAACACAATGTAACTCCAAGTCAATCACACTTCTGTGAAATCACACTGTCCACTGTCCACAACCCTGATTGACAATACATTTCACATGCTGTTGTGCAAATGGAATAGACAACAGGTGAGAATTATAGACAATTAGCAAGACACCCCCAATAAAGGAGTGGTTCTGCAGGTGGTGACCACAGACCACTTCTCAGTTCCTATGCTTCCTGGCTGATGTTTTGGTCACTTTTGAATGCTGTCGGTGCATTCACTCTAGTGGTAGCATGACACAGAGTCTACAACCCACACAAGTGGCTCAGGTAGTGCAGCTCATCCAGGATGGCACATCAATGCGAGCTGTGGCAAGAAGGTTTGCTGTGTCTGTCAGCGTAGTGTCCAGAGCATGGAGGCGCTACCAGGAGACAGGCCAGTACATCAGGAGACGTGGAGGAGGCCGTAGGAGGGCAACAACCCAGCAGCAGGACCGCTACCTCCGCCTTTGTGCAAGGAGGAGCAGGAGGAGCACTGCCAGAGCCCTGCAAAATGACCTCCAGCAGGCCACAAATGTGCATGTGTCTGCTCAAACGGTCAGAAACAGACTCCACGAGGGTGGTATGAGGGCCCGACGTCCACAGGTGGGGGTTGTGCTTACAGCCCAACACCGTGCAGGACGTTTGGCATTTGCCAGAGAACACCAAGATTGGCAAATTCGCCACTGGCGCCCTGTGCTCTTCACAGATGAAAGCAGGTTCACACTGAGCACATGTGACAGACGTGACAGAGTCTGGAGACGCCGTGGAGAACGTTCTGCTGCCTGCAACATCCTCCAGCATGACCGGTTTGGCGGTGGGTCAGTCATGGTGTGGGGTGGCATTTCTTTGGGGGGCCGCACAGCCCTCCATGTGCTCGCCAGAGGTAGCCTGACTGCCATTAGGTACCGAGATGAGATCCTCAGACCCCTTGTGAGACCATATGCTGGTGCGGTTGGCCCTGGATTCCTCCTAATGCAAGACAATGCTAGACCTCATGTGGCTGGAGTGTGTCAGCAGTTCCTGTAAGAGGAAGGCATTGATGCTATGGACTGGCCCACCCGTTCCCCAGACCTGAATCCAATTGAGCACATCTGGGACATCATGTCTCACTCCATCCACCAACGCCACGTTGCACCACAGACTGTCCAGGAGTTGGCGGATGCTTTAGTCCAGGTCTGGGAGGAGATCCCTCAGGAGACCATCCGCCACCTCATCAGGAGCATGCCCAGGCGTTGTAGGGAGGTCATACAGGCACGTGGAGGCCACACACACTACTGAGCCTCATTTAGACTTGTTTTAAGGACATTACATCAAAGTTGGATCAGCCTGTAGTGTGGTTTTCCACTTTAATTTTGAGTGTGACTCCAAATCCAGACCTCCATGGGTTGATACATTTGATTTCCATTGATAATTTTTGTGTGATTTTGTTGTCAGCACATTCAACTATGAAAAGAAAAAAGTATTTAATAAGAATATTTCATTCATTTAGATCTAGGATGTGTTATTTTAGTGTTCCCTTTATTTTTTTGAGCAGTGTATATATATTTGTCCTGTTGCACACAAGTGTTTACAGTTTTTTCCCCAATTGCTAACATGCATTGGTCAAAACTGAAGTCATATTGTCAAAACTCTTCACACAGTCAGTGACACAGAAATGTATTTGGACCAAACTGTGAATCATTTTTCATTGCTTTCATGTTGATACTGTAAGGTACCGTGAGGGTTCTAGTTCTCCCTCTCTCCAGTACTATACAGTATGAGTGATTATAGAACTAGAGCCCTCACAGTACTGTACAGTATGAGTGATTATACTATACATGTTGATGAGAACTAGAACCCTCACAGTACTGTACAGTATGAGTGTTATACTATACATGTTGATGAGAACTAGAACCCTCACAGTACTGTACAGTATGAGTGTTATACTAGACATGTTAATGAGAACTAGAACCCTCACAGTACTGTACAGTATGAGTGTTATATTATACATGTTTATGAGAACTAGAACCCTCACAGTACTGTACAGTAGGAGTGATTATACTAGACATGTTGATGAGAACTAGAACCCTCACAGTACTGTACAGTAGGAGTGATTATACTAGACATGTTGATGAGAACTAGAACCCTCACAGTACTGTACAGTATGAGTGTTATATTATACATGTTTATGAGAACTAGAACCCTCACAGTACTGTACAGTAGGAGTGATTATACTAGACATGTTGATGAGAACTAGAACCCTCACAGTACTGTACAGTAGGAGTGATTATACTAGACATGTTGATGATGGTTTTTTGTAATTATTATTGCAGCCCTTGAATTTCTGGAATTTGTTATTTCAACAGTAAATTACTATATGCAAAGATATAGAAAAAATTAAGGTTATTGAAGCAAATTGCTGCATTTCTGATTCCTTCTTGTTCCATATACTTTAGTACAGTCAATAAAGGGAAAAGGTGTTATTCTTATTCTATAATGAAATACTGATTTACGTGAAAATTCATTCAAACCTCAAAGAGAAGTTCCTCATTTATGTAATGCACCCTGTTAGTGATATTTAGGTCCGTGTGTTATGAGTGACAATGTACTGTATGCTTTCTGACTGAGAATTGTTGCCAGTGTTCTGGTCGAACAAGCTTATTTTGAGACATGTATGAAGTGTTTTGGTGGTTTGACTGAGTTTTGGAGGTGAGATTAAGTGTTTGGCCAAGATGCATGTTGGTAATGCAGACTGAGTGAAGAGTTTTGAAAAAATGGATTCAGTATTGACCAATGCTTTTTAGCAATTGAAGAAAAACTGTAACAAGTGGGGTGGGGTCACAGCTAGGATCACCATTGTCCAGCGGTCCTGGAGCAATATTTATCCCCCTGTCAGGTTCGGTATTCGATCCAGCAACCCCAACGCTCTAACCTGCAGGCTACCTGTGTGTGTGTTATTACCTCTGTGCGTCTGTCTCAGAGCTGCAGGTGTATTCAGGGGGGTAGTAGGGGGGCGGAGGGATGGGCGGGACAAACTCCTCAAAGTCCATGATGTTGGTCAGGAAGGCGTCCTGAGGAGTGGTGCATTCTGGGTTGACGGAGCGAGAGCGGTGCGGAGCGAGCTAGAGAGAAACAAACAGAGATAGAGGAGGGGAGAAATCATAAGGGATGGATAAAGAAAATATTGTCTGTGTGTGTGTGTGTGTGTGTGTGTGTGTGTGTGTGTGTGTGTGTGTGTGTGTGTGTGTGTGTGTGTGTGTGTGTGTGTGTGTGTGTGTGTGTGTGTGTGTGTGTGTGTGTGTGTGTGTGTGTGTGAAAGAGAGAGAGAGAGAGAGAGAGAGAGAGAGAGAGAGAGAGAGAGAGAGAGAGAGAGAGAGAGAGAGAGAGAGAGAGAGAGAACGTGCTAAGCAGGAATACAGTGTGTGGACTCACCAGGTGCACTAGGTCCAGGGAGAAGATGTGTATACTACAGGTGACAGTAGAGAGAGTACAGATGATGGTAGAGAGAATACTCAGACCACAAGCACTGAACAACAGGTCCTGGAACAGAGAAGAGGACACTCAGACCACAAGCACTGAACAACAGGTCCTGGAACAGAGGAGGGGAGATCAGCACATAACACACAGGTCCTGGAACAGTGGAGGGGAGATCAGCACGTAACACACAGGTCCTGGAACAGAGGAGGGGAGATCAGCACGTAACACACAGGTCCTGGAACAGAGGAGGGGAGATCAGCACGTAACACACAGGTCCTGGAACAGTGGAGGGGAGATCAGCACATAACACACAGGTCCTGGAACAGTGGAGGGGAGATCAGCACGTAACACACAGGTCCTGGAACAGAGGAGGGGAGATCAGCACGTAACACACAGGTCCTGGAACAGAGGAGGGGAGATCAGCATGTAACACACAGCCAGGGCAGTTAGGAGCAGTTTGGTTACTGATTGTAATCATTTATACATACTGCAGCATGCATCATGTGCCTTGGCAATTATATTATGCTCTGCTTACGTAATCTGCAAAAATTATTGTCGACATCAGGAAATGTAGCCCACATACTCTCAGAGAATATAGACGCCACACACTGCCATTAAACACACACACTGAGCTGTCATGAAACACACACACTGAGCTGTCATAAAACACACACACATACACACTGAGCTGTCATTAAACACACACACTGAGCTGTCATGAAACACACACACTGAGCTGTCATAAAACACACACACACACACACTGAGCTGTCATAAACACACACACACACTGAGCTGTCATTAAACACACACACACACTGAGCTGTCATTAAACACACACACACACACACACACACTGAGCTGTCATAAAACACACACTGAGCTGTCATAAAACACACACACACACTGAGCTGTCATAAAACACACACACACACACACTGAGCTGTCATTAAACACACACACACACTGAGCTGTCATAAAACACACACACACACACTGAGCTGTCATTAAACACACACACACACTGAGCTGTCATAAAACACACACACACACACACACACACACTGAGCTGTCATTAAACACACACACACACTGAGCTGTCATTAAACACACACACATACACACTGAGCTGTCATAAAACACACACACACACTGAGCTGTCATTAAACACACACACACACTGAGCTGTCATAAAACACACACACACACTGAGCTGTCATTAAACACACACACACACTGAGCTGTCATAAAACACACACACACACACACTGAGCTGTCATAAAACACACACACACACTGAGCTGTCATAAAACACACACACACATACACACTGAGCTGTCATAAAACACACACACACACTGAGCTGTCATTAAACACACACACACACTGAGCTGTCATTAAACACACACACACACACACTGAGCTGTCATAAAACACACACATTGAGCTGTCATAAAACACACACACACACACTGAGCTGTCATTAAACACACACACACACTGAGCTGTCATAAAACACACACACATACACACTGAGCTGTCATTAAACACACACACTGAGCTGTCATAAAACACACACACACACACTGAGCTGTCATAAAGCACACACACTGAGCTGTCATAAAACACACACACACACACACACTGAGCTGTCATTAAACACACACACACACACACACTGAGCTGTCATTAAACACACACACACACTGAGCTGTCATAAAACACACACACACACTGAGCTGTCATTAAACACACACACACACTGAGCTGTCATAAAACACACACACACACACACACACACACACACACACACACTGAGTTGTCATTAAACACACACACACACACACACACTGAGCTGTCATTAAACACACACACACACTGAGCTGTCATTAAACACACACACACACACACACACACACACACACACACACACACACACACACACACACACACACACACACTGAGCTGTCATTAAACACACACACACACTGAGCTGTCATAAAACACACACACACACTGAGCTGTCATTAAACACACACACACACTGAGCTGTCATAAAACACACACACACACACACACACTGAGCTGTCATTAAACACACACACACACTGAGCTGTCATAAAACACACACACACACCCTGAGCTGTCATAAAACACACACACACACTGAGCTGTCATAAAACACACACACATACACACTGAGCTGTCATAAAACACACACACACACTGAGCTGTCATTAAACACACACACACACTGAGCTGTCATTAAACACACACACACACTGAGCTGTCATTAAACACACACACACACTGAGCTGTCATAAAACACACACATTGAGCTGTCATAAAACACACACATTGAGCTGTCATAAAACACACACACACACTGAGCTGTCATTAAACACACACACACACTGAGCTGTCATAAAACACAAACACACACTGAGCTGTCATTAAACACACACACACACTGAGCTGTCATTAAACACACACACACACTGAGCTGTCATTAAACACACACACACACACACACTGAGCTGTCATAAAACACACACACACACTGAGCTGTCATAAAACAAACACACACACACACTGAGCTGTCATTAAACACACACACACACTGAGCTGTCATTAAACACACACACACTGAGCTGTCATTAAACACACACACACTGAGCTGTCATAAAACACACACACTGAGCTGTCATAAAACACACACACATACACACTGAGCTGTCATTAAACACACACACTGAGCTGTCATAAAACACACACACACACACTGAGCTGTCATAAAGCACACACACTGAGCTGTCATAAAACACACACACACACTGAGCTGTCATTAAACACACACACACACACACACACTGAGCTGTCATTAAACACACACACACACTGAGCTGTCATAAAACACACACACACACTGAGCTGTCATTAAACACACACACACACTGAGCTGTCATAAAACACACACACACACACACACACACACTGAGCTGTCATTAAACACACACACACACACACACTGAGCTGTCATTAAACACACACACACACTGAGCTGTCATTAAACACACACACACACACACACACACTGAGCTGTCATTAAACACACACACACACTGAGCTGTCATAAAACACACACACACACACTGAGCTGTCATAAAACACACACACACACACACACACTGAGCTGTCATAAAACACACACACATACACACTGAGCTGTCATAAAACACACACACATACACACTGAGCTGTCATAAAACACACACACACTGAGCTGTCATTAAACACACACACACACTGAGCTGTCATAAAACACACACACACACTGAGCTGTCATAAAACACACACACACACACACACACACACACACTGAGCTGTCATTAAACACACACACACACTGAGCTGTCATAAAACACACACACACACACACACCCTGAGCTGTCATAAAACACACACACACACTGAGCTGTCATAAAACACACACACATACACACTGAGCTGTCATAAAACACACACACACACTGAGCTGTCATTAAACACACACACACACTGAGCTGTCATTAAACACACACACACACACACTGAGCTGTCATAAAACACACACATTGAGCTGTCATAAAACACACACACACACTGAGCTGTCATTAAACACACACACACACTGAGCTGTCATAAAACACACACACACACTGAGCTGTCATTAAACACACACACACACTGAGCTGTCATTAAACACACACACACACACTGAGCTGTCATTAAACACACACACACACACACACACACTGAGCTGTCATAAAACACACACACACACTGAGCTGTCATAAAACAAACACACACACACACTGAGCTGTCATAAAACAAACACACACACACACTGAGCTGTCATTAAACACACACACACACTGAGCTGTCATAAAACACACACACACACTGAGCTGTCATTAAACACACACACACACTGAGCTGTCATAAAACACACACACACACACACACACACTGAGCTGTCATTAAACACACACACACACACACACACACTGAGCTGTCATTAAACACACACACACACTGAGCTGTCATTAAACACACACACACACACACACACACACACACTGAGCTGTCATTAAACACACACACACACTGAGCTGTCATAAAACACACACACATACACACTGAGCTGTCATAAAACACACACACATACACACTGAGCTGTCATAAAACACACACACACTGAGCTGTCATTAAACACACACACACACTGAGCTGTCATAAAACACACACACACACTGAGCTGTCATAAAACACACACACACACACACACACACACACTGAGCTGTCATTAAACACACACACACACTGAGCTGTCATAAAACACACACACACACACACACCCTGAGCTGTCATAAAACACACACACACACTGAGCTGTCATAAAACACACACACATACACACTGAGCTGTCATAAAACACACACACACACTGAGCTGTCATTAAACACACACACACACTGAGCTGTCATTAAACACACACACACACACACTGAGCTGTCATAAAACACACACATTGAGCTGTCATAAAACACACACACACACTGAGCTGTCATTAAACACACACACACACACTGAGCTGTCATAAAACACACACACACACTGAGCTGTCATTAAACACACACACACACTGAGCTGTCATTAAACACACACACACACACACACACACTGAGCTGTCATAAAACACACACACACACTGAGCTGTCATAAAACAAACACACACACACACTGAGCTGTCATAAAACAAACACACACACACACTGAGCTGTCATTAAACACACACACACACTGAGCTGTCATAAAACACACACACACTGAGCTGTCATAAAACACACACACACTGAGCTGTCATAAAACACACACACTGAGCTGTCATAAAACACACACACACTGAGCTGTCATTAAACACACACCTTGAGCTGATGTCTGACAGAGTGGCAGTCTGCATTTAGGTAGAGTACCAGGGTCTCCTCCTCGTTTATAGAGCAGGAGTGTGTTGGGGCGCAACACACACACAACCCATTCTCCACCTGAAAAACACACACAGAGAATTAACACACACACATCACCACCCCACCCCACCCCCCACCCACACACACACACATACTCTCCACAGGGCTGTGTGCGCCTCTCTGATTCAGATGGGTTGGGTTAAATGCGGAAGACACATTTTGGTTGAATGCATTCAGTGGTGCAACCCATTTCGCCTTTCCCTACATACCTGGCAGGTGAGGAGTGACTTGACCATCTGTGCGTTCTGACAGGAGAGCATGGATCCAGCCAGACTAAGGATGACACACACAGCAGACAGCAGCATGAAGAGGGACACCTGGAGAGGGAGACGTGGGGAGGACACGCAGGGGGTCAGAGAACTACACATGGGATGAGTAACCTTGCCTGTGACCTAAATACTTGTTCTCGCTGCCTATAGGCTGTAGCTCGGTGGGCTCGGTGTGCAGATGACCTGTGTTCCAATCAGGTAGCAGTTTGGTCAGTTACATACACACGCACAAACATACACACGCACAAACACACACACACACACACACCATTGACATATAAATAGACACTTGTGTACTACTCACCACCAGAGTGAGTGGTCTTCTCCATGAGATAAGTCCAACTAACCCTGATGCCACAACCTAAGAACAACACACAAATTACAGTAAGGAAAATACATTCATCAATTTTCACATCTAGAACACAATCAACCACAGCCAGGAAATATGTAATCATTTCAATATTCTGAAGAGGTTTCTTCTCCATGAATCCTTTCCTCCATCTGCACTCCATCTCCATCTGACAGAGACATTCTCCATATTACTTTCACCTATAAAACAGCCTTCTGTCTTTTCAGGGGTGAGTTTCACATTCAGATGTAGGATCTTCATTTGAGACAGTTTGGTGCAGTTTGGACAATAATCCTGCTGCAAAAGGAAATGTGAATTATAATTTGTGTATATTTTTGTAGGGGTTGATACATTTTCAGGGCAAATCAAGCCAGAAATGTCAAAGTGGAAAACACTCAAATAGACTACAGGTTTGCATTTCATGCTTAGCATGAAGTTTAGTTTAGTTTAGTTTATTAATTCGACCATTTAAAAAAAACAAGAACACATAAAACTTAAAAGCCATACATGCACATGAATAAAATCATCGAGGATAACACACAATAAAGTCTGGGACTTATTTCCATTGTGGTCCTCTTGAGACAAGATGGCTGGACAAGATGGCTAGACAAGATGGCTAGACAAGATGGCTAGACAAGATGGAACACAGTTAAACACTGAATGGCAGTGAAATAATGAAACTAAAACAAAGAAGAACATCTATCTCATCATTCCAGTTACATCATAGTTATTCATACATCATTCCAGTTACATCATAGTTATTCATATGGGCACAGAGGACATCAAACACATTTTACTTTACTTTTAAAGCTGCCCAGAGAGGATGTTGTTTTATAGGCAGAGGCAACTCATTCCATTCTGAGGCTCCAGTATACAAGACATTACCTTTCCCAGCATTACTCCTGAACCGGTATAAGCACACATCAGCAACATCTGGTCAGGTGCTGTGATTGTGTGCATCCCTAACATGAGGAAAGTAATCACTTAAATATCTGGGCGCAGGACCATAAATACTCCTATAAACCAAACCTAGTCTAATTTGGGACACCCTAGCCTCAAAAGTTTAGTTCCTGAAAGCAGCTCCTGCCTATGTGAGTAAGTGGACTCACCTTCAATACCACCCTGATCAGCTTATTCTGGGCTATCTGGAGCTTCCCCTTCATAAGTTTAGATAAGACTCCCAAACCAGGAAGTACTCGCATAGTCAAAATGGCATTGAATGAGGGCAGTAGCTAGCACTTTCATGGAGTCCTTATCAAGCAGCTTGGACTTTCTAGACAAAAACTTAGTTCTGGCATTAACCTTCCCTAGCACCTTATTGGCCATGCTCACACCTCCCAAGCTTCCATCAAGGATACATCCCAAGTTGCTAACAGAGGTTTTAGTAGTCAGCACCTCACCCCCTAACTCCACTCTGATTTCAGACAACCTACACAATTTAGGTCTGGATCCAAAAATAATTGCTTCAGTTTTCCCTAAGTGCAGAGATAGCTTATTATCTCCAAGCCATTTGCTAATGTTAGTAAGCTCTGTGCTAAGTATGCTCTCCAACATAGTTTTACTTTTGTGAGACACCAGTAGTGTAGAGTCATTCACATAAAGAAAAAGACAGCAAGAACAAGCATCTTTCATATCATTAATATACAATAAAAACAGCAGAGGCCCAAGCACGCTCCCCTGCGGAACGCCACAACTCATTGGTTTAGCTTGAGACAGTGAACCATTAACCTCTATTACTTGCTCCCTTCCTGATAAATAGGACTTTACCCAGCCTAGACGGATACTGCTTTAACCCCAGTGCCTCCAGTTTGGAGACTGTATCAAAGGCCTTAGGTCAAGCAGTACCATTCCACACAGATTTCCCTCATCAATATTTTCTGATGAAGTCAGTCAAGTAAAGTAGACATGAATCAGTGGAGTATGTTTTTCTAAAACCTGACTGAAAATCATACATTAGACCCTGTTTGTTAACATATTCAAACATTTGCTCATGTACAATTCTCCCCAGGATCTTTGATGTTACACTGAGGATAGATACAGGCCCAGGGTCAGACTTTATCCCCTTCTTATACAGAGGATAAATACAGGCCTATAATTCCCAGGATCAGACTTTATCCCCTTCTTATACAGAGGTATAACTTTAGCTTGTTTCATGTCCCTGGGAAAGGTGCCTTGTTCAAGAGAGAGATGAACAATATGCGTAATACAAGGGCCAATTTGCTCAGCAGAATCTATTAGAAACCTTGCAGGAATATTATCCAGGCCTGTGGCTTTGGAGCATTTAAGCTCTGCCAGCATACTGATTATTTTGGCTGTTTCTACCTTTGCAAAAGAAAAAGAGTTTGGCTGAACCCCTAACTCTACATAATACTTCTTGACTTGGTTGCTTCCATACAAACCAGAACTGGTGGGACGCTTGCTGGCAACAGAAGAAAACAAAGAGTTGAATTCATTGGAAACCTTTGCTTTTTCATATACCATCTCCCCTTTGATGTTCAGTCCAATACTGTTTAGTATGTTTTTGGTAGTACTACTACAGCCTAGTTCCTTAAATGATTTCCAAAGCTTTTTAGGGTCATTTTTGTTTTCAATTATTTTCTCAGCAAAGTAACCCCTCTTAGCTTCATCCATCCTGCTCTTAGCTTCATCCATCCTGCTCTTAGCTTCATCCATCCTGCTCTGTGCTTCATTCCTGTGACGTTTATATAGGACAAAATCATGCTGCTCTTGAGAGTTCTTACATTTCTTAAAGGCCTTATTCCTTGCTTGTGAAATAGTGATCAAATGAAGGTCACACATCTGTAAACCGTAAATCTATTTTTTTGAATTATGATCATGTTCCTCCATTGCATAATGGACTTATGATTATCCTGCTAAACATGATATTTAGGTCTCCAGGATAGTCCCTCCTTATCAGTGCAGATGAAGGAAAGGTAGTGATTCAGCCCATTTAGAGATGCTCCCACAGGATACTCACAAAGAAGCCGGCCCAGAAGGGGCAGGACTGTCGGACGCGGGCTGAGGATGTGAAGGCCATGCTGGTGAAGGAGAAGGCCAGGACCATGGCCCCCAGGCCCAGGTGGCACAGCCCCAGGTACAGCAGCAGTTTGGCCCCACCCTGACGGCCAGACATGCCCCGGCAGCTATCTGACCAGCCCCTAGACCCAGAGGCTGACACTACACTGCTGGAGTCTGACGGGGATGGCATGGCTGGTGTGTGTATGTGTGGAGAGTGGTGAGTCTGTGTATGTGTGCGTAGGCCTATATGCGGTGTGTGTGTGTGTGTGTGTGTGTGTGTGTGTGTGTGTGTGTGTGTGTGTGTGTGTGTGTGTGTGTGTGTGTGTGTGTGTGTGTGTGTATGTGTGTGTGTGAGTGTGAGTGTGTAAGAGAGATGGAGAGTTGGTTGCTTTGAAAAAAATCACCCCCTTTTCACTTTGGCCCTGCGTTGTCAATTGGCAGATGACAAAGCCCGTTGTGCAATAATCCCCAAGGTTCGATCCTGACACGCCACAGTGCAGTTTCCAAAAACTCTCAACTCAGAAGACTGGGCTATTTAGCATATGAAAACAGCAATAGCTGCTTAGCAGAGTGTATATGTCCTATTACATCTGCACCCCAGACAAACTTCAACAACATGTTCACGTGAGGAGAAAAATAAGAAAAAATATCTAGGGCTAATCCTTGAGAACCTGAATCATTTACGACACACAGCTCCGTTCCTCTGTTCTTTTCTCTCCATATCTCTACCTCCCAAGGCCCATAGCATTGCGGTGGGTGGAGCCCCGAAGCCGCAGTCCTGTAGCTGCACCCGTTATTAAGCACCAGATATCCCGTTGTTTCTACGGTAATGAGAAACGACGTGTATTGCGTAGGGCGGTGAGTGGGTCTGGATCTTGTCAAGGTGACGAGGAACAAGCATCGAAACAAGGCCCGAGTTGTCCTGTCCTCTCGAAGGTCCGACTACCGGACCTATCCGAAGGATGAGAGAGATAGCTCTTGATCAGATCTTAATCGGTCCGGTCGGCAAACCGTTCAGGTTAAGAAATTACTTAAATCCGTCGAAAGTAAACGTAAATAAATTATAGAAAGTCCATCCTCCTTGAGCCGTCGGCACGTTTGTGCTGTTTTCATTTGCTATGCCTCCTCTTTCCATCTTTCGACTCCGTGGGAGTTTTGCGGTGGACCACACAAACTCAACCCCCTCTGTCCTCTTCTCTCTTCCCTGCAGCAGTCACGCGGGCCTCCCGTTCTGCTCGTGTATATCCCGGACATCTACCTCACTGCACCGAATTATAAGTCACACACACACACACCTCAAGCGATCGGTTCCAGTTTCACACACATCTGTTTCCCAAGTCAAAGAGCCTTGCTGATGATCATTCTTCTCTTTCCCGTTCACCATCACCCCATCCCTCCATTATCTCTCCTTCACCATAGAGGCAAAAGAAAGGAATGCCTAGTGTTTGTAAACCGACACGTCGTCATGTGACGAAAAGGCACGCCAGACGCGCGTGGAGGATGCGGCAAAGCCTGCGTGTCCTGGTGCTGATGCTGCGCGGGAGGGGCGCCCACCTTCAAGGATTACTGCAGCCAGCCAATCAGATAGGATTTCACTGCACTGTGAGGCCTCCAGGAAGTTTGTAGTCCCAGGACTATAGGCAGTTGTAGTTCACTATTATACACGTCTCACACTATAGGACTGTCTGCATGTTACATTATGTTTCACTTTGGTTCCATCCTCATCTCTTATATAGGCCTATACATACCAGGGGGAAGAATGGTGAGGGCCTCAACAAGAACATTTATGTAAGCCATTAAAGGACACATTTTGCCCAGCTGGTATTGTCATAGTGTAAAAATGCAGCAATGCTCTTTAGGGGGGGCTGTTAGATTTATTCATGAAACTGGGAAGGTTTAGAGACTGGGAGACAATGCACTGATTCCTGTAAGCTGAGATACACTATTTTAGTGGGAGAGACAAGAGTGATGCACCAACATGCAATTCTCTCTGAGAAAATGAAAGTATAAGCCTACAAAACAGAAGGCTTCTTTTTGACAGTCTTTTATTGAATAGGCTAAGCAGAGCGTATGTAAAATAGTATACATTGGTCATAAGATAATTGATCAGACAAGGAATGGTGGATAGGGTGAACATGTGTGTGAAGGAAAAGAGGAAAGGTGAGGGAGGGGACAGTGAGATATCAGAGTAAAAACACACAGGGTGCATCATCTCAATAGTCTGGAGTAGCTTCTTCCCCTTGTCTTCTTCCCAGTGGAAGCCACTTTAGAGAATTGAAATGAACCCATAGACAGAGAAGCTTGCTGGCACAGTAATGATTATGTAGTGTCTGGCATGGGAAGAGACATCATTCCTTCCTTCAGAGTAATCACTGATCTGACACGTTTGGATTGGTGAGAGTATCGAGGTGGAAGTCTTGTCCAATCACAGTACAGTAAATTATATATGGAGAGATATATTTGCAAATCTATCCAGTAGTACATCAGTGATTACCTCCAGGGGTGCATTGGACCAGGGCCCTGGTCTGTCTGAAAGAGGAAGGAAGGGTGTTTCTTTGTTTCCAAAGCTGTTGAACAGGTGCATGAGACAAAAGGTCAGTGTGTCTATCAGATCAGAAAGGGTCAGTATGTCTATCAGATCAGAAAGGGTCAGTATGTCTATCAGATCAGAAAGGGTCAGTATGTCTATCAGATCAGAAAGGGTCAGTATGTCTATCAGATCAGAAAGGGTCAGTATGTCTATCAGATCAGAAAGGGTCAGTATGTCTATCAGATCAGAAAGGGTCAGTATGTCTATCAGATCAGAAAGGGTCAGTATGTCTATCAGCAAAAGAGAACATCTCATCCCTCCATGTCCAACTCTCATCAGCATCATTCCATCCCTGTCTCTATGACACTTGCTTTACTCATCTGTTTTTGTTCCCTTGCTTCATCTATCCATCTCATTCTCTCATCACTCCTCTCATATTGCACTTCCCTGTCTCCCTCTTCCACATCCTCAGTCCATCCATGTACCACACTTTATGTAGTAAAAGAATAGTTTACAACAGGCACAACCCAGATCACTCATCTTTACATAGTGTGGAAAACACAGACAAAATGACAATTTAGGGTGAACTATCCCTTTAAGAGCATAAGGTACCATCACCATAGTTACAGCATATAGATCTAAACTCCCGTCACGCTCTAGAATGCCCCCTGTGCTCCTCCTAAACACTATGAGCTGCTATGAACATAGAAATAAAACGAATGGAAGGGAATGTCTGTGTGTTGTCCTAATTTACATTCTTTGGCTATGACACTGAAAAGTGATTCTATCGCAGCGGTGCACAACTCAGGTCCTCTAGGGTCCCCATTATGGTAGTAGTTACCTTTAATGTTACAGTACTACCTGCTGCTTTTTGACCTCGTCTCTCCATCAGGAACTCATTTCCATCCGAGGAGCCCAGTGATTACACTCTCGAGACAATCTACTGGTACATCAACTGTTCAATCAAAAAGCAAGAATGTGATTGGCAGTTTGACTGAAAGGTCACTTGTTAATGTTCCTGGTTAATCAAGGAAAAATAATTCCTCTGAAATAGAGAGATAGAATGAAACACAGCAGACTCTTGTTCCATTAAGGAGCTGTGCACCCCTACTCTACAGTGTGAAGTCCAGAGCCATGGGATTACAGAGTTCAGCAAACTCAGTTTGGGATTTAGAATTTGATCGACCACCATGTTGGTTCCAAAAAACCTAGTTGAACAGATCATTGTAGAAGGAATTCATTTTGGAATGTTGTCTCATGGAACATGTGGAGCCAACATGGAAGATATTTTCCTTAACTCTGTATGGCTCTGGTGGAGTGTAAACATACCATGTCAGTCAGTCACCAAGACAACCAAGCAATTACAGGAGATTGAAGACAGTTGATACAAAACATGTTTTGGTTGAAATCAAGGTGGTGTTCATCCTATTGTTTAAACAAACCACTGGATATTCCTCTGTAAAATGCCCTTGGACCACCTCAACATAGTTACATGGTCATTAAAAGTGCAATCCAGAAGTTTGCTTTCTGGTCAAAAAAAGTGTAGTTAGCACTTTTTAAAGGGGAGGGGGAAGTAAATGAAAACATTTGTATTTTTTCTCAAGTCAATAGTTTATGAAATTGATCTTGTTGCCACAGGGGACAGAGAACTTGTGGATTGCGCCTTTGAAACCCTTTCCTTTGCAATAATATTGTTCCTATATGTGATAGTTCCCTCGGGCAACGAAGAGTCAGCCAGGACAGGCCAGCTCTGCCTCTACAGTAGGAGACATTTGGAGGATTTCTTCTCAGCGTTGGTGATTTTGACCTCGCGACCTGTGGGGCCCGGCTTCTTGCTGGACTTCAGTAGAATATCTCGAGCCAAAGCCATAAAAGACTACAGAGAGGCAGGAAGAGGTGGAGGGAGAGAGGGGCAGAGAAAGGGTAACAGTAGGTGAGAGGGGGTATGGGGATTATTAGGGTATGTGGCACATGTAACCTGTATGAGAAGGACAACACCCATATTCCCCAATGTGAAATGCATAATAAAGGACCAGATAAAGACAGACTCTGTGATTGAATAAAGGAGATAAATATAATATCTAAAATAACATATTTATCTCACCTCATCAACATTGATGCTGGCCTTTGCACTGGTCTCAAAGAATCTGATCCCATGATCCTTTGCCAGCTGTCAACAACAGAACACAAGTGTGATTACAGCAGGATATGATGTCACTTCCCTCTCCTAATCAGCAGAGTTTATGCCACGTTCAAAACAACTGGGAACTCAGAAAAATACGAGGTCAAATCATGACGTCAGTGATCTTCAGGTTGAAAAGTCGGAGCTCTTCTCCCTCAATGATCCACACATCCATCCATCACGAACATCTGCACATCAGTGTCAATATCATTGAAAGAAAACACTTCATAATCAAAACAATGATCATTAAAATGGTAGAGGCTCACCTTTTCCCCCGTTTCCTTGGATACCTTCCTCTTGGCCTCAATGTCACACTTGTTAGCTAGCAACATCCGGCTGACCCCCGCTGATGCATTCTGGGGGATAAAAGATAGGGAGTTGGCATCCATTTTAAATTTCAATGATGTATCCCTCATCTTCTGCCCTTAGTTCTGCCTCCCCAAGCACCCTCTAGGAGAGGCTTTAATTCAGCTCTAAATTGGAGCCACGTCTAACTCTTGGTTCAGATGGGAAATCATGAACTCATTTGAATATGTTCACTTTGAACTTATCTTTGTTAACTCTGCAAACAAATGTAAACATGTTTCTGGGAGTGCAGTTGTATGCCCCGTTACTCACTAAAGGCACCCCCCTAGAAAACAGACTAACATCTAGTCTCAATGTAACCCTTGTTACTGTGGTTTATAGATGGCAATAAGTCTGGTCAATCAGAATAATGTCCTGTGCAGTCATTCCATAAGACTGTCTGTCTAGGGGTTGTTTAATGTCACTGTGGGTGAATGTCACTGTGCAGTCATTCCATAAGACTGTCTGTCTAGGGGTTGTTTAATGTCACTGTGCAGTCATTCCATAAGACTGTCTGTCTAGGGGTTGTTTAATGTCACTGTGCAGTCATTCCATAAGACTGTCTGTCTAGGGGTTGTTTAATGTCCTGTGCAGTCATTCCATAAGACTGTCTGTCTAGGGGTTGTTTAATGTCACTGTGCAGTCATTCCATAAGACTGTCTGTCTAGGGGTTGTTTAATGTCACTGTGCAGTCATTCCATACGACTGTCTGTCTAGGGGTTGTTTAATGTCACTGTGCATAATGGCTGATTCATCTAAAGAAGGTTAACATGTCAGTGGAGAGACAGCTACATCATTTCTGCTCCTCGTGCTTTTCTAAAAGTCATCCATCACTGACCAAGGAATAAGGAAACAGTGGTATGAGACCCTCTGGTAGTGTTGCTCATGTCTCATTTTATTGTTTCAAATCCTTTCTAGAGGCCTGAGAAAATGCTGCCCTCGGTTTCTTTCTAGCCTGTGTCATGTCTTGTCCCGTCCCTGTTTCACAACAGTCAGTCTTCGTGTTGTCTGTCAACAGTCAGCCTTCGCGTTTCTCCTGTCAACAGTCAGCCTTCGCGTTTCTCCTGTCAACAGTCAGCCTTCGCGTTTCTCCTGTCAACAGTCAGCCTTCGCGTTTCCCCTGTCAACAGTCAGCCTTCGCGTTTCCCCTGTCAACAGTCAGCCTTCGCGTTTCCCCTGTCAACAGTCAGCCTTCGCGTTTCCCCTGTCAACAGTCAGTCTGTGTTTCCCCCTGTCAACAGTCAGTCTGTGTTTCCCCTGTCAACAGTCAGTCTGTGTTTTCCCCCTCAACAGTCAGCCTGTGTTTCCCCGTCAACAGTCAGCCTGTGTTTCCCCGTCAACAGTCAGCCTGTGTTTCCCCGTCAACAGTCAGCCTGTGTTTCCCCGTCAAAAGTCAGTCTGTGTTTTCCCGTCAACAGTCAGTCTCTGTTTCCCTGTCAACAGTCAGTCTGTGTTTCCCCTGTCACCTCCTTGATGCTCTTCATCCAGTTCTGAATGTTCTCGTAGGACTTCTCGTCTGTGATGTCATACACCAGGATGATGCCCTGAGAGATCACGGGAGACACGAGTCAGACAAAAATAAAACATTGTGCAATTCAAAATCAACCTGATGGATGTAAGAAATGTGATACTAATAGTTCCAGTCATAACCTTACACCCATAATGTTCTCTCATATCTACAAAGGTGAAGAGAGAGAGAAGGCCCGTTTATGCCTGGTGCTAAGATGCCCCTTTTGTCCTGATCTTGTCCACATTCTGATTGTGCTCACAGTTTTAGACAGGTGTAGATGATTAAATCACTCGTGATCTGATTGAGAGAGAGTTGAGAGACTCACCATAGCTCCTCTGTAGTAGGCTGTAGTGATGGTCTTAAACCTCTCCTGCCCTGCTGTGTCCCTGAAAACAGAATATATTAGGGAAAATGTTTCACCTTCTTCAAAAAGTAGCTCTTTGAACATCCTGGAGTACAGATGTAGGATCTTAATTTGAGCTTGTTTGCTATAACAGGAAAATAATTCAGCAGCAAAAGGAAATGTGAATTATTATGTGGATTATAATTAATGGACATTTTTGTAGGGGTTGATACATTTTCCATAAGGGTAAATCAAGTCTGAAAGTGGAAATTACACATTTTAGAACCCTTATTAAAAATCAAATACACTACTAGTTTGCATTTCATGCTTTGCAGGAAGATTCTCAGCAACAAAAGCATGATCAAATTAAGATCCTACATCTGTAGTAAGCACTGAAACTACTGCAGATGTGTCTGTGTTGGCAGGTGGTGGCTGTTCTTTCTCTACACATTTCCTGTTTTTCTAATGCAGCACCCAATTGAAAGAGTACACTGTTTACACATACATATCCAGAGCCATACAGCCTTTACACACGTGTGTCCAGCACATCATTTATCCACGCTTCTGCAAAAACATTACGCTATGGTCACACTAATGTTCTCACAGCACGTAGAAGTTCCCCACCTACACACTGAGCTATGGTCAGCAAAGGAGGTTGGTGGCACCTTAAATGGGGAGGACAGGCTCGTTCTAATGACTGGAGCGGAATAAGTGGAATGGTAACAAATACATCAAACACATGGTTTCCAGGTGTTTGGTGCCATTCCATTTGCTCCGTTCATGCCATTCTCTCCTCAGCAGCCTCCTGTGATGGTCAGTACGGCATATCCCCCCCCTAACGGCTCAAGTCTGGATTTGGGGAGGTTAACCTGATCCTGTATCAAAGGACAACTTTTACCAGGGGTGTGGAATCCACAGAGATGAGACATGCGTATGTTTTATGCCAATTCAATAAACTCTTTATGGCTGCTTCAGACTTCATGTCTGACATTATGATAACTCACTGGCATTCCCTGACAGATAAAACATAGGTGAAGTCATAGCCTACACCAAAGGCCTTGCCAGTCAATGTCTCAGTGTACTCAGTGACATATGTCAGATATACACTATATATAAAAAAGTATGTGGACATCTCTTCTAAAATTAGTGGGTTCGGCTATTTCAGCCACACCCATTGCTGACAGGTGTATAAAAATCGAGCACACCGCCATGCAATCTCCATCGACAAACATTGGCAGTAGAATGGCCTTACTGAAGAGCTCAGTGACTTTCAACGTGGCACCGTCATAGGATGCAACCTTTCCTACAAGTCAGTTCGTGCTAGAACTGCCCAAGTCAACTGTAAGTGCTGTTATTGTGAAGTGGAAAACGTCTAAGAGCAACAACAGCTCAGCCATGAAGTGGTAGGCCACAAAAGCTCACTGAACGGGACTGCTGAAACACGTACCGTGTAAAAATGGTCTGTTGTAACACTCACTACCAAGTTCCAAACTGCCTCTGCATAAGAACTGTTCATCGGGAGCTTGATGAAATGGGTTTCCATGGCCGAACAGACTCACACAAGCCTAAGATCGCCATGCGTAATGCCAAGCATCAGCTAGAGTGGTGTAAAGCTCGCTGCCATTGGAATCTGGAGCAGTGGAAACATGTTCTCTGGAGTGATGAATCACGTTTTACCATCTGGCAGTCCAACCGACAAATCTGGGTTTGGCTGATGCCACGACAAAGCTACCTGCCCCAATGCATAGTGCCAACTGTACAGTTTGGTAGAGGAGGAATAATGATCTGGGGCTGTTTTTCGTGGTTCGGGTTAGGCCCCTTAGTTCCAGTGAAGGGAAATCTTAACAATACAGCATACAATGACATTTTGGACGATTCTGTGCTTCCAACTTTGTGGCAACAGTTTGGGGGAAGGCCCTTTCCTGTTTCAGCATGACAAAGCCCCCGTGCACAAATCCAGGTCCATACAAAAATGGTTTGTCAAGATTGGTGTGTTAGCACTTGACTGGCCTGCACAGAGCCCTGACATCAACCCAATATTAATGCCCATGAATCTGGAATATGTTCAACAAACAGGTGCCCGCCCACATGCTTTTGGTCACCGCAAGCCTACCAGACGAGCTAAATGCCTTTTATGCTTGCTTCGAGGCAAGCAACACTGAAGCATGCATGAGAGCACCAGCTGTTCCAGATGACTGTATGATCACGCTATCTGTAGCCGATGTGAGCAAGACCTTTAAACAGGTCAACATTCACAAGGCCGCAGGGACAGATGGATTACCAGGACGTGTACTCAAAGCATTACCAACTGGCAAGTGTCTTCACTGACATTTTCAACCTCTCCCTGGCCGAGTCTGTAATACTTACACGTTTCAAAACAGACCACCATAGTCCCTGTGACCAAGAAAGCGAAGGTAACCTGCCTACATGATTACCGCCCCGTAGCACTCACTTCGGTAGCCATGAAGTGCTTTGAAAGGCTGGTCATGGCTCACATCAACACCATCATGCCAGAAACCTTAGACCCACTCCAATTTGCATACCACCCCAACAGATCCACAGATGATGCAATTTCTATTGCACTCCACACTGCCCTTTCCCACCTGGACAAATGGAACACATATGTGAGAATGCTGATCATTGACTACAGCTCAGCATTCAACACCAGTGCCCAAAAAAGCTAATCACTAGCTAAGGACCCTGGGAATAAACACCTCCATCTGCAACTGGATCCTGGACTTCCTGACAGGCCACCCCCAGGTGGTAAGGGTAGGCAACAACACATCTGCCATGTTGATCCGCAACACTGGGGCCCATGTTGAGTCCCCTCCTGCACTCCCTGTTCACCCACGACTGCGTGGCCAAGCACGACTCCAACACCATCATTAAGTTTGCTGACGACACAATAGTGGTAGGCCTGATCACCGACAAGACATCCTATTAGGGAGGAGTTCAGAGACCTGGCAGTGTGGTGCCAGAATAACAACCTCTCTCTCAATGTGAGCAAGACAAAGGAGCTGATCGTGGACTATAGGAAAAGGAGGGCCGAATAGGCCCCCAAAAACATTGAAGGGACTGAAGTGGAGCGGGTCGAGAGTTTCAAGTTCCTTGGTGTCCACATCACCAACAAACTATCATGGTACAAACACACCAAGACAATTGTGAAGAGGGCACGACAACACCTTTTCGGCATGGGTCCCCAGATCCTCAATAAGTTCTACAGCTGCACCCTCGGGCAGCAGGTAGCCTAGTGGTTAGAGCGTTGGACTTGTAACTGAAAGGTTGCACGATCAAATCCTGAGGTGACAAAAAAGGTAAAAGGTAAAAATCTGTCATTCTGCCCCTGAACAAGGCAGTTAACCTTCTGTTCCTAGGCCGTCTTTGAAAATAAGAATTTGTTCTTAACTGACTTGCCTAGTTAAATAAAGGTAAAATAAAAAAATCAAGAGCATCCTGACCAGTTGCATCACCGCTTGGTATGGCAACTACTCAGCATCTAACCGTAAAGCACTACAAAGGGTAGTGTGTACAGCCCAGTACATCACTGAGGCCAAGTTTGCTGACATCGAGGACCTCTATACTAGGCGCTGTCAGAGGAAGGCCCAAAATATTGTCAACAACTCCAGTCACCCCAGTCATAGACTGTTCTCTCTGCTACTGCAAGGCAAGCGGTACCAGAGCAGCAAGTCTAGGACCAAAAGGCTCCTTAACAGCTTCTACCCCCGAATCATAAGACTGCAGAACAATTCATCAAATGGCCTCCAGGACTATTTACATTGTCCCCCTACATTTCTTGAACTCCATTGTTGGTTAAGGGCTTGTCAGTAAGCCTTTACGGTATTTGGCACATGTGACAAATACAATTTGATTTGTAGTGTATATTGCAGCTATTGCATACTGGATTGCATGCCTTTAGTCTAACACGACAAATAAAATCACAATCTTACATTCTTACGGTCTTGTACTACAATCAGTGAGTGGTGACCCTTTGAGTGACATTTGGACAGAAAACCCTGTCATAAACAGTTGGTTGTTTTGGTAAAAAGGGAGGTTCCTCTTTCCTCTGAGAAAGAGAAGTAGACACACGTCCATAACACACGAGGAGTTGAATAAAATCTGTGTGTCGGTCCCATAACTGTCACTCTTAGAGAGCAGCAAACAGTAGTCCTAAATGAAAACAGTAGTCCTAAATGGAAACAGTAGTCCTAAATGGAAACAGTAGTCCTAAATGGAAACAGTAGTCCTAAATGGAAACAGTAGTCCTACATGGAAACAGTAGTCCTACATGGAAACAGTAGTCCTACATGGAAACAGTAGTCCTACATGGAAACAGTAGTCCTACATGGAAACAGTAGTCCTACATGGAAACAGTAGTCCTAAATGGAAACAGTAGTCCTACATGGAAACAGTAGTCCTACATGGAAACAGTAGTCCTACATGGAAACAGTAGTCCTACATGGAAACAGTAGTCCTACATGGAAACAGTAGTCCTACATGGAAACAGTAGTCCTACATGGAAACAGTAGTCCTACATGGAAACAGTAGTCCTACATGGAAACAGTAGTCCTACATGGAAACAGTAGTCCTAAATGGAAACAGTAGTCCTAAATGGAAACAGTAGTCCTAAATGGAAACAGTAGTCCTACATGGAAACAGTAGTCCTAAATGGAAACACTAGTCCTAAATGGAAACAGCAGTCCTAAATGGAAACAGTAGTCCTAAATGGACCTTTCATTCTGTCTTTGCCTGGATACTCTTCTCTTACCAGACTTGCAGTTTGACTTTCTTTCCCTCCACGTCTATCGTCTTTACTTTAAAGTCGATGCCTGAAGAAAGGATGGGAGGATGACAGAGAGAGGGGAGGAGGTCGACAGGAAGGGAGGGAAGGCAATGAGTTAAATTCCCACACACATTGCAGCAAATATAGGTCATGCCAATTAAACCATTTTGACATGCATGGAGGGTGAGACAGGCATTCTCAATTCATCAAACCTTCACTGGGATAGTAAAGTCTGTCTAGCTCTGCCCCATTCTGCCATACACACACACACACACACACACACACACACACACACACACACACACACACACACACACACACACACACACACAGTCTCTGGGTTTGTTATTGTCTGGGTTTCCTGCAGGACAGGGACGGAGAGAGAGGACAGAGAAGATGGGCGTCTTAAACTGTGAATTCCAAGGGAGGACAACCATTTTTCTGATAATGAGAGACTGAAAAGAGATAGGAGAGATAGGAGGAATGGGGGTGGGTGGACCCTCTGGGTAAAGTGAGGGAAGGGAGAGGGGGATATGGAGAAGATATAGAAACAGCAGCACTGCAACAATATAGGTGAACTACAATAGGGATCAGACTGAGATATAGGAAGACAACGATAGAGACGTGTAGAGACATGAACACAGCAAAACTGGAAACGTGAGATAAGTGCGTGGTGAAAGTGATAAGAACGTGGCATTATATGTTGCTGACATAATGGTGCCTATATCAGCAATGACAAATTTAAAGGGTTGCTGAATATTTTGGGGCCGATTAGGCTATAACCGATTAAATGAGATTTCGTAGAGCTAGGCTACATACCGATAGTTGATATGTAGGTTGAGTTGAAGTTGTCCTCAGCAAATCGAATAATCAGACATGTTTTCCCCACTCCACTATCTCCGATGAGTAATAATTTGAAAAGGAAGTCGTACTTCTTCGCCATAATGTCTTGCAAAGTTTTTGGTGAATTATCAGAAACTATGACCCTTTACAAAACCAGTACACTTTCCAATGTTCTTCTTACTTATTTGTAACGTTTAAGAGGTTAAGAAATGCCTTAAAAAGTATTGCTCAACATACACGAAGGTCAAAATTACACTCTCATTTCTCCTGGGGAGTTTCTGCTTTTCTTTAGCATAAAATCCGCTTGTTTTCCCTTTCCCTTGAAAACGGTCACCGGTAAATACGGTTCTCCCCCAATGTCTCTTTTGGTCGGAGAAAAATAAAACAGAACGCCACAAGTTAAAAACGAAAGTTGGAACAAAAGCTTCTGCACTTCAATGGGCTATACAATTCTACAGCGCCACAAAGCTTTGTTAAAATCCATTTATCAAGCCAAAATGTCAAGTTATTTTCTTCCAAAGGCCGATTAACTTACATCCATTCCACACAGACAGGGCTACGTTTTCGCCCAAAAACTTTCTCCTGCCGAAGTTCACGTAGGATTACGTAGAGAGGGAGGGGTTCAGTTATTACAGTGGAGGGAACAGACTGAAATGGGACAGCAGGAATGGCCAATATTGCTTATAGACAGCAGAGGGCGCTCGACCATATGAATAAGGTCTTAGCTGTGTGAAAGAGACCCATGTACTGAAATAAGTCACAATATCTCTGTATACGTGTATCCTTAGTACCATATTTCTTTTCGTCGATACAACAACGAGTAACAAACATGATTTGACTGACAAATAAATGAAAAGATGAGGTGGATGAGAAATATAAAATTGAATGTCTCTATTAAAAATTAAGTGGTCTCTCCCTCACACTGCGAGAGAAATCTAACAAAATCAAATGTGCCAGTAAGGCTAGTTATAGATGGCGCTGAACAAAACCTCTGTGTGTAGACCTGTGTGATTTGGAAGAAAGAGTTGACCTCACAAACATGGCCTCCTTTGCCTCGCCTCCTTGACACGTAATGGCGACAAAACACTTCCGGCCCCTGCTCCTCGGCCCCGTTCATTTATTAACTATCAACTTCCGGTTGATCCTTCTTTTCGGCAACGGCTACAAACTCGCCAACATGCCAGTAAGTGCGCACACAGGCAATATAACCCTTGCTTCAGCTTGGGAATTTTGTTTGAGCGGGACATGACCACATCTATCGATGTATTAGAACTTTGCAAATATTCAGATGTATTTATATTCGGGATTATTCAACCAATGGTTAGCTCGTACAATCTTAAACTGCGTGCCGAGCGCGTGCTATGGTCTGCTGAATTGACGCAATATGGCGGCGTACATGCAATAGAAAGCATGGACTGACATGTAACTAGCTAGCTAACTAGTTTGATGTTTTATTGTTTCTAAGCATTTGACAGCGCTTGTACACGATGCAGTTTGACTAGATATGCTCATTCCTTGACCTATGTTTGATAGTGGACGTACGCAGGCTTTAACTAAACAAGATAACGTTAAAAAGCGTAGGCTAGCCAGTACTGAAGTTACTAGCCAGGCGTTTACCCAACGAACATTTGTCAAATGTTTTTGATTATACTAACTTATGTACACGTCTCCCGTATGGACATGGTTTTAACTTGTTAGCTAGCTAGATTATCAAATGGACCTCCCATCTGCATTTTCTAAGATGGCCACCCTCTGGTTTCTCTTTCAGCTCGCAAAGGACCTGTTGCACCCAACCTCAGAGGAGGAGAAGAGGAGTCACAAGAAGAAGCGTCTTGTACAGAGCCCTAACTCGTATTTTATGGACGTCAAATGTCCAGGTTAGTGTCTCCCTGTAGCTTAGCTAGAAGTGACTCCACGGCTCAGCTCACACCAAGCGCAGTCATTGTAAATAAGAATTTGTTCTTAACTGACTTTACTTTATTTAAAAAATGACTTTAACTAAACTGACAATGGTTTAGTATCTAGGGATGTGGGACCATATTCAACTGACAGGTCATTGGTTTGCCTGTCTTCAGTAAAACTGGTCAGTCCACCAAAGGGAGAGTTTGCATGGCCAATGGAAACTCAATGTGATCCTGTGTGGCTCGGTTGGTAGAGCATGGTGCTTTCAACGCCAGGGTTGTGGGTTTGATTCCCACAGGGGAACAGTACGTGCTCTTCTGTAAGTTGTCAACTAAATGACTTAAATGTAAATCAAGTCTGGTGGTTATTTATTACCGAGACTGACTTGTTTCTAGAGGGATGTGTAGCGACTTGCCTTTGTGTTGCCCATTCATTGTCTCCAGAGTGAATGAGGTGTCAACCAAGGCATACAGGAACCTTGTGGTTGTCTTTTTTTTGGAATGGAGTCTCCACTGATTCCTTTCAATAACCACAACTGCAAGAACACAACAGTAATTATAACATAAATTGTGTGTGATTTGTTGGGACTGAAAATACGAGTAGGTCTCGTTCAGGAAATTGGGGTGAATGTTAATTTGTGTCTGAACTGTTCTCTCTACAGGATGCTATAAGATCACGACAGTGTTCAGTCATGCCCAGACGGTCGTCCTGTGTGTCGGATGCTCCACAGTCCTGTGTCAACCTACAGGGGGTAAAGCACGCCTCACAGAAGGTACTATATTACACACACCCCCAGCCTTCCACACAGTGTCCAGGATGGAAAAATACTGTTGGACTTAATTGATGCCTTTATGTGTTGCCCATTCATTGTCTCCAGAGTGAATGAGGTGTCAACCAAGGCATACAGTAACCTTGTTGGTTGTCTTTTGTTTGGAAGGAGTCTCCACTGATTCCTTTCAATAAGTAACTGCAAGAACACACTAGTATACAGAAATAATACTGTCTGTTCTGTTTCTAGTTGTAATAGTCTGACCTGCCACTCTTTAGGATCATGCCATGAGATGTCAAATAAAACTCATTTTTGTTTTTCAGTTGAAAATGTAGTTTTTTCATACTTTACTGACCCAAATAATTTAATGTATTGATTTTCAATAGCCCCAATTGAAGTGTGACCCTTTACCTGCTCAGCTGGTTTGGTTTGTGTTCACCACAGCTCAGGTTGGCAGTGTTTAGGGCTAGAAATCGCCAAGGGACCTCAATATTATATCAATACTTCGATGGAAATTCCACTCATTCCTATCATTTACAGTGCTACATAACACTGTGGACAATGTTTTGTGAACAAATGTTTCATTTTGTTGTGATATGGTTGGTAGCAATGTGGAAATCTGTTGCAGCTCAAGTCAACTTCCTAATCCACAATGCTCTATAGGCTAGCTAGGAAGGTAACTGGCTCGCAAACATACCTAAACACAACACAAGTCAATATCGGCATATGAAGTTGCTAGTTAGCTGTGAAATCACCTAAACAAACTGCACTATCAATTTAGAGTCTACAATCTCACCATTTTCAACCTGCAGATCGATGTGCCTCATCGTGGAGTCTGACATTCACCGCAGCACCATGGACTGACGAAGCAGACACAGGAGGAATGTGTTAGACCCCCTGTTAAATTACACATTCGTTGTGAGAAAATCGCAAAAATATGATAAATGGCTCATTGGAGAGAAGACAACCTCTCGTGTTATGACATCGGCCCGTATTCAAATCTGACATGTATGACAGACGGTTTTGCAATCTAAAAGTCATATTCCTATTAACTTCCAGGGTAGTGAGAGCCTATCAGTGCTACATCATACCAGCCTGAATTTCTGGCTGCTTGAACGGCAATGGCTCAGATACACATGAAATGACCAAGGTAATTGAT
Organism: Oncorhynchus kisutch; assembly: GCF_002021735.2. Lineage (NCBI taxonomy): Eukaryota > Metazoa > Chordata > Actinopteri > Salmoniformes > Salmonidae > Oncorhynchus > Oncorhynchus kisutch. The sequence goes on from NC_034186.2 coordinate 75,532,691, forward strand.
AGGACATCACCCAGAGATGCACAAAAACACAACATTCAAAATGGGTGAATCTTTATTCAATCTGCCGAAAAAATGTGTATTGCGATTTGATGTTTAAACATATTTCTCACTATATGGTGTTGCCAGGTGGAACCTATTCCCTGTATTGTTTGCTTAGTGACAGTGGTGCCATATACCGTTTCCTGGATCACCAACAAGTTGGTCAATATTGTCCTAGTATTAATGATTGACAATATTGGCATGCAATGAGTTTCTAGTGAATGTCTGTCCATATCATAACATGCTGCTTGGACCATGTTGGTTTTGTATGTCCACACCAGACGCAATCCAAGACACGCATGTTGAAATATCAAAACGAGCTCTGAACCAACTATATAAATGCAAAATGTTGGTCCCATGTTTCATGAGCTGAAATAAAATATCCCTGTTAGTGAGCATTTCTCCTTTGCCAAGATAATCCACCTGACAGGTGTGGTATCAAGAAACTAATTCAACAGCATGATTATTACACAGGTTCCCTTTGTGCTGGGGACAAAAGGCCACTCAAATGTGCAGTTTTGTCAGACAACACAATGCCACAGATGTCTGGTATTGAGGGAGTGTGCAATTGGCATACTGACTGCAGGAATATCCATTAGAGCTGTTGCCAGAGAATTGAATGTTTTTCTCTACCATAACCTGCCTCCAACGTAATTTTAAGATAATTTGGCAGTACATCCAATCACCCTCACAACAGCAGACCATGTGTATGGCGTCGTGTGGGTGAGAAGTTTGCTGATGTCAACAGAGTGCCCCAGGGTTACGGTATGGGCAGGAATAAGCTATGAAAGCAATTGCATTTTATCAATGGCAATTTGAATGCACAGAAATAGCATGACGAGATCCTGAGACCCATTTTTGAAAGTTATCTTAGACCAACAGATGCATATCTGTGTTCCCAGTCATGTGAAATCCATTGATAAGGGCCTAATGCATTTATTTATATTGGCTGATTTCCTCATGAACTGTAATTCAGTAAAATCTTTGAAATAGTTGCATTTTATATGTTTGTTAAGGTCAAAACAAAACATTTAGCGAGCTAATTTGTCCTGGGAGATAAGCATTGGGTTATTTTACCTGAAATGCACAAGGTCCTTTCTGGATCTTTGTAGAATACTGACCAATTTTGAGTTGCACACAATCGTGTTCTCTACTCTGACAATCCACAGATAAAAGGGGAAACCTAGTTAGTTTCTAGTCGTCTCTCCTTCTGTGGACTTTGTCGGTTGGCAACCAACTTTTTAAAGTGCATTACCACCACCGACCTGACTGGTGTGTGGACCTTTAGTTCATATTTCAATAACCAACGTGGGTATATGCTCCTAAAAACCAATGAGGCAGGAGTTGCAGCGCATCAAGAATCAAAAATATAACCATTTTAGCGTCTGGCTACGCAGATGCGTGTGCAGTTTAGATTAAATAATTGAATAACCGCTAGGCTGTCAGTCTGGCCTTAACAATAAACAGTAGTTTGACCTCACTCTCCCTACCATATAAAAGTGAAATCTGTCTGGGACCATAACTAACTCTTTCTTTTTCACCCAGGATGCTCATTCAGGAGGAAACAGCACTAGACTCTCAGCAATGGAGCTTGTTGGACCGAGAGACCCAATGGAGGAGAGACGGGATTGACCCAACAGTGACCCTGCTCAGGAAGTGACAACGCGAGAGGAAAAGTGGAGATGAAGAGGAAAGATGGTGTTGAGCTCTGCTTTGTGTATGTAGAGAGAGAACGTCCCCTGGCATGATGACATCACTGTAACATCACTCCACCGGTCTCTCACTTCTTAATAAAGTTTAGTTTTTTCCTTTAAAGAATCCAATTTACTTGTCAGTCTTTGATCCAGGTGTCTATTAGTTATCTGTGGTGTGGTTAGTTATCTATGAATAAGCTAGTGGTGGTGTGGTTAGTTACCTATGAATAAGGTAGTGGTGGTGTGGTTAGTTACCTATGAATAAGGTAGTGGTGGTGTGGTTAGTTACCTATGAATAAGGTAGTGGTGGTGTGGTTAGTTATCTATTAATAAGGTAGTGGTGGTGTGGTTAGTTATCTATTAATAAGGTAGTGGTGGTGTGGTTATCTATGAATAAGGTAGTGGTGGTGTGGTCAGTTACCTATGAACAAGGTGGTGTGGTTAGTTACCTATGAATAAGATAGTGGTGGTGTGGTTAGTTACCTATGAACAAGGTGGTGTGGTTAGTTACCTATGAATAAGGTAGTGGTGGTGTGGTTAGTTACCTATGAATAAGATAGTGGTGGTGTGGTTAGTTACCTATGAATAAGATAGGGGTGGTGTGGTTAGTTATCTATTAATAAGGTAGTGGTGGTGTGGTTAGTTACCTATGAATAAGGTAGTGGTGGTGTGGTTAGTTATCTATTAATAAGGTAGTGGTGGTGTGGTTAGTTATCTATGAATAAGGTAGTGGTGGTGTGGTTAGTTATCTATTAATAAGGTAGTGGTGGTGTGGTTAGTTATCTATTAATAAGGTAGTGGTGGTGTGGTTATCTATGAATAAGGTAGTGGTGGTGTGGTCAGTTACCTATGAACAAGGTGGTGTGGTTAGTTACCTATGAATAAGATAGTGGTGGTGTGGTTAGTTACCTATGAACAAGGTGGTGTGGTTAGTTACCTATGAATAAGGTAGTGGTGGTGTGGTTAGTTACCTATGAATAAGATAGTGGTGGTGTGGTTAGTTACCTATGAATAAGATAGGGGTGGTGTGGTTAGTTATCTATTAATAAGGTAGTGGAGGTGTGGTTAGTTACCTATGAATAAGGTAGTGGTGGTGTGGTTAGTTATCTATTAATAAGGTAGTGGTGGTGTGGTTAGTTATCTATGAATAAGGTAGTGGTGGTGTGGTTAGTTACCTATGAACAAGGTGGTGTGGTTAGTTACCTATGAATAAGGTAGTGGTGGTGTGGTTAGTTACCTATGAATAAGGTGGTGTGGTTAGTTACCAATGAATAAGGTAGTGGTGGTGTGGTTAGTTACCTATGAACAAGGTGGTGTGGTTAGTTACCTATGAATAAGGTAGTGGTGGTGTGGTTAGTTACCTATGAATAAGGTGGTGTGGTTAGTTACCTATGAATAAGGTAGTGGTGGTGTGGTTAGTTACCTATGAACAAGGTGGTGTGGTTAGTTACCTATGAATAAGGTACTGGTGGTGTGGTTAGTTACCTATGAATAAGGTAGTGGTGGTGTGGTTAGTTACCTATGAATAATGTAGTGGTGGTGTGGTTAGTTACCTATGAATAAGTTAGTGGTGGTGTGGTTAGTTATCTATGAATAAGGTAGTGCCGTCATCATTACATATACATACACGTGCCGTCATCATTGCTTTGCACAAAAAGGGCTTCATAGGCAAGGATATTGCAGTAAGATTGCACCTAAATCAATCATTTATCAAGGAGAGCGGTTCAATTGTTGTGAATAACGCTTCAGGGCGCCCAAGAAAGTCCAGCAAGCACCAAGACCGTCTCCTAAAGTTGATTCAGCTGCAGGATCTGGGCACCACCAGCACAGAGCTTGCTCAGGAATGGCAGCAGGCAGGTGTGCATCTGCCACGCACAGTGAGGTGAAGACTTTTGGAGGATGGCCTGGTGTAAAGAAGGGCAGCAAAGAAGCCACTTCTCTCCAGGAACAACATCAGGGACAGACTGATATTCTGCAAAAGGTACAAGGATTGGACTGCTGAGCACTGGGGTAAAGTCATTTTCTCTGATGAATCTCCTTACCGATTGTTTGGGGCATCCGGAAAAAAGCTTGTCCGGAGAAGACAAGGTGAGCGCTACCATCAGTCCTGTGTCATGCCAACAGTAAAGCATCCTGAGACCATTCATGTGTGGTGTTGCTTCTCTGCCAAGGGAGTGGGCTCACTCACAATTTTGCCTAAGAACACAGCCATGAATAAAGAATGGTACCAACACATCCTCCGAGAACAACTTCTCCCAACCATCCAGGAACAGTTTGGTGACGAACAATGCCTTTTACAGAATGATGGAGCACCTTGCCATAAGGCAAAAGTGATATGTGGCTCGGGGAACAAAACATCGATATTTTGGGTCCATGGCCAAGAAACTCCCCAGACCTTAATCCAATTGAGAACTTGTGGTCAATCCTCAAGAGTGGGTGGACAAACAAAAACCCACCAATTCTGACAAACTCCAAGCATTGATTATGCAAGAATGGGCTGCCATCATGTGGCCGATAAGTTAATTGACAGCATGCCAGGACGGATTGCAGAGGTCTTGACAAAGAAGGGTCAACACTGCAAATATTGACTCTTTGCATCAACTTCTGGTAATTGTCAATAAAAGCCTTTGACACTTTTGAAATGCTTGTAATTATACTTCAGTATTCCATAGTAACTGACAAAAATATCTAAAGACACTGAAGCAGCAAACTTTGTGAAAATGAATATTTGTGTAATTCTCAAAACTTTTGGTCACGACTGTAGTGCTAGGACAAAAACCAAAATGTGTACCCAGAGGGGCCCCAGGACCGAGTTTGGGAAACACTGTTGTATAGGAACGTTTTCATTGTCGTGTTTAGCTGTGTTTTGGCTCTGTGTGAGTCTGCTCCTCACCTATCTTCACCTCGCTGTCCAACATGATGTAAACTGTAAGGGCATAAGTCTGTGGGGTCAGGTGTCTGGAGAGCAAGATGTTGGCAGGAGGGGGCCTTTTAACCCAGGAAGTGGAAATATAGACAGACAACACCAGATGTCCGTCTGATTGGCTGGGCTCAGATAGCAGCACGTCAGTACTGTCAGAGTGGAACTGAATGCAACACAGAGAGAGAAGAGATATGGATTGCATTCACTCCATATTGTCTATGCCAAGGTCTTAAAGCTGTATGCATTGTGTATTGTGGGGCTGTAAATGCTCTAATGCTTAATGTTAAGGTGACCCACCCGTAGGGCAGAGAGCACCTCCTTGGTGCCCAGCACAGAGAACTCTGCCATGGGCTGCTGAGCAGGCCCCGCCCTCAGAACTCCTTGGCTGTCCACCGTTACAAGACCCTCCGCTTTCACACACTGACACAGGGAGTACCGCACAGGACAGATAGTGTCTCTGAAACACACAATCACACATGCATGAATACAGACATAAACACACACACGCACGCACGCACACACGCACATACACACACATACACACACACACACACACACACACACACACACACACACACACACACACACACACACACACACACACACACACACACACACACACACACACACACACATACACACACACAACAGGCCCTCCGATTTGACATACTGAACTCTATCGGAGAAGTAGTTAGTGAACCAAGCGAGGCAATCATTTGAGAATCCAAGGCTATTGAGTCTGCCAATAAGAGCCTTATTCTAAAGTTGATCAGGGAGGTGACCAAGAACCCAATGGTCACTCTGACAGGGCTCCATTGTTCCTCTGTGGAGATGGGTAACAGAAACCTAGAGTCGGAGTTAACAGCAACCTAGTGTCAGAGCAAACAGAAACCTAGAGTCAGAGTTAACAGAAACCTAGAGTCAGAGTTAACAGAAACCTAGAATCGTAGTTAACAGAAACCTAGAGTCGGAGTTAACAGAAACCTAGAGTCAGAGTTAACAGAAACCTAGAGTCAGAGCTAACAGAAACATAGAGTCAGAGTTAACAGAAACCTAGAATCGGAGTTAACAGAAACATAGAGTCGGAGTTAACAGAAACCTAGAATCGGAGTTAACAGAAACATAGAGTCGGAGTTAGCAGAAACCTAGAGTCGGAGTTAACAGAAACATAGAGTCGGAGTTAACAGAAACCTAGAGTCAGAGTTAACAGAAACCTAGAGTCGGAGTTAACAGAAACCTAGAGTCAGAGCTAACAGAAACCTAGAGTCAGAGTTAACAGAAACCTAGAGTCAGAGTTAACAGAAACCTAGAGTCAGAGTTAACAGAAACCTAGTGTCAGAGCAAACAGAAACCTAGAGTCAGAGTTAACAGAAACCTAGAGTCAGAGTTAACAGAAACGTAGAATCGTAGTTAACAGAAACCTAGAGTCAGAGCCAACAGAAACCTAGAGTCAGAGTTAACAGAAACCTAGAGTCGTAGTTAACAGAAACCTAGAGTCAGAGTTAACAGAAACCTAGAGTCAGAGTTAACAGAAACCTAGAGTCGGAGTTAACAGAAACCTAGAGTCAGAGCTAACAGAAACCTAGAGTCAGAGTTAGCAGAAACCTAGAGTCAGAGTTAACAGAAACTTAGAGTCAGAGCAAACAGAAACCTAGAGTCAGAGTTAACAGAAACCTAGTGTCAGAGCAAACAGAAACCTAGAGTCAGAGTTAACAGAAACCTAGAGTCAGAGTTAACAGAAACCTAGAATCGTAGTTAACAGAAACCTAGAGTCAGAGTTAACAGAAACCTAGAGTCGTAGTTAACAGAAACCTAGAGTCGGAGTTAACAGAAACCTAGAGTCGGATTTAACAGAAACCTAGAGTCAGAGCTAACAGAAACATAGAGTCAGAGTTAACAGAAACCTAGAATCGGAGTTAACAGAAACATAGAGTCAGAGTTAACAGAAACCTAGAATCGGAGTTAACAGAAACCTAGAGTCAGAGTTAACAGAAACCTAGAGTCAGAGTTAACAGAAACCTAGAGTCAGAGTTAACAGAAACCTAGAATCGTAGTTAACAGAAACCTAGAGTCAGAGCCAACAGAAACCTAGAGTCAGAGTTAACAGAAACCTAGAGTCAGAGTTAACAGAAACCTAGAGTCGGAGTTAACAGAAACCTAGAGTCAGAGCTAACAGAAACCTAGAGTCAGAGTTAGCAGAAACCTAGAGTCAGAGTTAACAGAAACTTAGAGTCAGAGCAAACAGAAACCTAGAGTCAGAGTTAACAGAAACCTAGTGTCAGAGCAAACAGAAACCTAGAGTCGGAGTTAACAGAAACATAGAGTCGGAGTTAACAGAAACCTAGAGTCAGAGTTAACAGAAACCTAGAGTCGGAGTTAACAGAAACCTAGAGTCAAAGCTAACAGAAACCTAGAGTCAGAGTTAACAGAAACCTAGAGTCAGAGTTAACAGAAACCTAGAGTCAGAGTTAACAGAAACCTAGAGTCAGAGCAAACAAAAACCTAGAGTCAGAGTTAACAGAAACCTAGTGTCAGAGCAAACAGAAACCTAGAGTCAGAGTTAACAGAAACCTAGAGTCAGAGTTAACAGAAACCTAGAATCGTAGTTAACAGAAACCTAGAGTCAGAGCCAACAGAAACCTAGAGTCAAAGTTAACAGAAACCTAGAGTCGTAGTTAACAGAAACCTAGAGTCAGAGTTAACAGAAACCTAGAGTCAGAGTTAACAGAAACCTAGAGTCGGAGTTAACAGAAACCTAGAGTCAGAGCTAACAGAAACCTAGAGTCAGAGTTAGCAGAAACCTAGAGTCAGAGTTAACAGAAACTTAGAGTCAGAGCAAACAGAAACCTAGAGTCAGAGTTAACAGAAACCTAGTGTCAGAGCAAACAGAAACCTAGAGTCAGAGTTAACAGAAACCTAGAGTCAGAGTTAACAGAAACCTAGAATCGTAGTTAACAGAAACCTAGAGTCAGAGTTAACAGAAACCTAGAGTCGTAGTTAACAGAAACCTAGAGTCGGAGTTAACAGAAACCTAGAGTCGGATTTAACAGAAACCTAGAGTCGGAGTAAACAGAAACCTAGAGTCGTAGTTAACAGAAACCTAGAGTCAGAGCTTCAGAAACCTAGAGTCAGAGTTAACAGAAACCTAGAGTCAGAGTTAACAGAAACCTAGAGTCAGAGTTAACAGAAACCTAGAGTCAGAGCTAACAGAAACCTAGAGTCGTAGTTAACAGAAACCTAGAGTCAGAGTTAACAGAAACCTAGAGTCGGAGTTAACAGAAACCTAGAGTCGGATTTAACAGAAACCTAGAGTCGGAGTAAACAGAAACCTAGAGTCGTAGTTAACAGAAACCTAGAGTCAGAGCTTCAGAAACCTAGAGTCAGAGTTAACAGAAACCTAGAGTCAGAGTTAACAGAAACCTAGAGTCAGAGTTAACAGAAACCTAGAGTCAGAGCTAACAGAAACCTAGAGTCGTAGTTAACAGAAACCTAGAGTCGTAGTTAACAGAAACCTAGAGTCAGAGCTTCAGAAACCTAGAGTCAGAGTTAACAGAAACCTAGAGTCAGAGTTAACAGAAACCTAGAGTCAGAGTTAACAGAAACCTAGAGTCAGAGCTAACAGAAACCTAGAGTCAGAGTTAACAGAAACCTAGAGTCAGAGCTAACAGAAACCTAGAGTCAGAGCTTCAGAAACCCTGAGTCAGAGTTAACAGAAACCTAGAGTCAGAGCTAACAGAAACCTAGAAACAGAGCTTCAGAAACCTAGAGTCAGAGTTAACAGAAACCTAGAGTCAGAGTTAACAGAAACCTAGAGTCAGAGTTAGCAGAAACCTAGAGTCAGAGCTAACAGAAACCTAGAAACAGAGCTTCAGAAACCTAGAGTCAGAGCTAACAGAAACCTAGAGTCAGAGCTAACAGAAACCTAGAGTCAGAGTTAGCAGAAACCTAGAGTCAGAGCTAACAGAAACCTAGAGTCAGAGCTAACAGAAACCTAGAGTCAGAGCTAACAGAAACCTAGAGTCAGAGCTAACAGAAACCTAGAGTCAGAGCTAACAGAAACCTAGAGTCAGAGTTAGCAGAAACCTAGAGTCAGAGCTAACAGAAACCTAGAGTCAGAGTTAACAGAAACCTAGAGTCAGAGCTAACAGAAACCTAGAGTCAGAGTTAGCAGAAACCTAGAGTCAGAGCTAACAGAAACCTAGAGTCAGAGTTAGCAGAAACCTAGAGTCAGAGCTAACAGAAACCTAGAGTCAGAGTTAGCAGAAACCTAGAGTCAGAGCTAACAGAAACCTAGAGTCAGAGTTAGCAGAAACCTAGAGTCAGAGCTAACAGAAACCCTGAGTCAGAGTTAACAGAAACCTAGAGTCAGAGTTAACAGAAACCCTGAGTCAGAGTTAACAGAAACCCTGAGTCAGAGTTAACAGAAACCTAGTGTCAGAGCTAACAGAAACCTAGAGTCAGAGCTAACAGAAACGTAGAGACAGAGTTAAAGCTGCAATATGTAACTTTTGGGTGACCCAATCAAATGTAAAAATAAATGTGTGTAATATATCTGTCATTCTCATTGAAAGCAAGTCTAAGATGGGGTATTCTTTTATTTTTGCATCTTTTACCTACGGTTTTGTACATTCATTTCAAACAGCTAAAAAAATAAAACATTTCAGTTATGGAAAATATATTTCACAGGGGTTTAGATGGTATAATGATTCTCCACACGATACTTGCTTGTTTTGGCACATAAACTGATATTAGGTGAACTATTAGAATTTTAGCAACTAGGAAATGTCAGAGTGATTTCTGCATTGTGTCAGCGTGAACAGAAACCCACCAGTGGTTCCTCCTGAACCATCATTTTAGAAACACTGATAATGTGTATTTGGATACCTGTCCTACGCCGCCCAGTGTCAGTGCCAGACTTCGTGGCTGCAACTATATACTATAGTTTTATGGTGTGTTGTGACAATACATCAGGACTGTATACTATAGTTTTATGGTGTGTTGTGACAGTACATCAGGACTGTATAGACTGTATAATTAAGCAATAAGGCCCGAGGGCGTGTGGTATATGGCCAATATACCACGGCTAAGGGCTGTTCTTAGGCACGACGTATCGCGGAGTGCCTGGATACAGCCCTTAGCTGTGGTATATTGGCCATATACCGCAAACCCCCAAGGTGCTTTATTGCTATTATAAACTGGTTACCAACGTAATTAGAGCAGCAATAATACATGTTTTGTCATACCCGTGGTATACACAGCTGGCAGCCAATCAGCATTCAGGGCTCCAACCACCCAGTTTCTTATATAGTTTTATGTTGTGTTGTGTGCATTGCTCTCTGGGTTATGATTGGTTGTCTACCTGTAGCTGTTTGTGAGAGGAAGTCCGGACACTCCCACTGCTGCCCACTGCAGACAGGTGAAGACTGACCACTCCCACTGTATGACCCGACACATGGTAACCTACGGAGACGCTGTCCAACGGCCCTGCAGGCCTACTCACACACACGTTTATGTACCAGGTTGACTAAATATTTCACACATCTCTATCCAGTGAAATGTTTCTTAGGAATGTGGACATAACAGACAGAATGTACACACACACACGGGTACTCACTCCACAGTGAGGATGGGTGAGGAGGGGGTCAGTTTGAGGTGCATCGATGTAGGTACGGTTGCCTGTTAGAGTCTAGAACACGCACACGAACCAGAGCACTGTGGTCCACCTCCACCTGACACACACACACACACACACACACACACACACACACACACACACACACACACACACACACACACACACACACACACACACACACACACACACACACACACACACACACACACACACACACACACATACACACACACACATGTACCAAATGTCGTGTCTTATAATCCAACAGAATGAGAGGACACTCACAATGTCAACAGAGTCTATCTGGAAGTCAGTGATGTCAGAGAAGGAGATGGAGGTCACGGCGGGGTCAGCAGAGGTCAAACACAGGTCATAGGCCAGGGTGGAGGAGAGGCCGGGCCACAGGGGAGACACCTAAGAGACATCACAAGCCTGATTTAGCAGCACTCTGTGGACCGTAGTCAGAACTCCTTGGCTATGGGCAGTGTATGTGTTTTAATGGTGTGTGTGTGTGTGTGTGTGTGTGTGTGTGTGTGTGTGTGTGTGTGTGTGTGTGTGTGTGTGTGTGTGTGTGTGTGTGTGTGTGTGTGTGGGTGTGGGTGTGGGTGTGGTTGTGTGTGTGTGTGTGTGTGTGTGTGTGTGTGTGTGTGTGTGTGTGTGTGTTAAAAATGGTGAGTTTGTGTGTGTGTTAATGGTGAGTTTGTGTGTGTTGTCACCTGTACAACATTGCTGTTCTCCAGGTAAGTGATGTTGGCCAGCTCTCTGTCCTGAAGACGAACCAAGAAGTGTCCTGAACCCTAAACCAATGTCAGGTTCTCCTAGAGAGAGAGAGATATGAGAGAGACACAGAGAGAGAGATATATATCAGAGACAGAGAGATGAGAGAGAGATATGATAGAGATACAGATATGATAGAAAGAGAGATATGAGAGAGAGATGAGAGAGAGAGATATGAGAGAGAGATATGATATGAGAGAGAGCGATATGAGAGAGAAAGAGATATGAGGGGGAGAGAGATAAGAGAGAGAGCGATATGAGAGAGAGTGATATGAGAGAGATATATATGAGAGAGAGAGAGCAATATGAGGGAGAGAGATATGAGAGAGAGAGATATGAGAGAGAGCGATATGAGAGAGATATGAGAGAGAGAGATTTGAGAGAGAGAGATATGAGAGAGAGAAATATATGAGAGAGAGATAGATATGAGAGAGAGTGATATGAGAGAGAGATATGAGATATGAGAGAGCGATATGAGAGAGAGAGATATATGAGAGAGATATGAGAGAGAGAGCGATATGAGAGAGAGATATGAGAGAGAGAGGAGATATGAGAGCGAGCGATATGAGAGAGAGCGATATGAGAGAGAGATATGAGAGAGAGATATGATAGAGATAGAGATATGAGAGAGAGAGCGATATGAGAGAGAGATATGAGAGAGAGCGATATTAGACAGAGAGATATAAGATAGACAGAAAGATAAGAGAGAGAGATAGACAGAGAGAGAGATATGAGAGAGAGCGATATGAGAGAGAGAGAGAGATATGAGAGAGAGATATATATGAGAGAGAGAGAGCGATATGAGAGAGAGAGATATGAGAGAGAGAGATATGAGAGAGAGCGATATGAGAGAGATATGAGAGAAAGAGATTTGAGAGAGAGAGAGATATGAGAGAGAGTGATATGAGAGAGAGATATGAGATATGAGAGAGAGAGCGATATGAGAGAGAGAGATATATGAGAGAGATATGAGAGAGAGAGCGATATGAGAGAAAGCGATATGAGAGAGAGAGATACGAGAGAGAGATATGAGAGAGATATGAGAGAGAGATATGATAGAGATATAAGAGAGAGAGTGATATGAGAGAGAGCGATATGAGAGAGAGATATATGAGAAAGAGATATGAGAGAGAGCGATATGAGAGAGAGCGATATGAGAGAGAGATATGAGAGATATATATATATGAGAGAGAGCGATATGAGAGAGATATATGAGAGAGAGAGAGATATATGAGAGAGAGAGAGAGATATGAGAGAGAGCGATATGAGAGAGAGAGATATGAGAGAGAGAGGAGAGAGAGAGGAGATATGAGAGCGAGCGATATGAGAGAGACCGATATGAGAGAGAGATATGAGAGAGAGATATGATAGAGATAGTGATATGAGAGAGAGAGAGCGATATGAGAGAGAGATATGAGAGAGAGCGATATTAGACAGAGAGATATAAGATAGACAGAAAGATAAGAGAGAGAGATAGACAGAGAGAGAGATATGAGAGAGAGCGATATGAGAGAGAGCGATATGAGAGAGAGATATGAGAGAGAGCGATATGAGAGAGAGAGAGATATGAGAGAGAGAGATATGAGAGAGAGAGAGAGAAGGAGAAAAAAAAGTGGAGACAAAGTGGAGACAAATTTGACCCCAATAACTACCGTGGGATATGTGTCAACAGCAACCATGGGAAAATCGACTGCATTATCATTAACAGCAGACTCGTACATTTCCTCAATGAAAACAATGTACTGAGCAAATGTCAAATTGGCTTTTTACCAAATTACCGTACAACAGACCATGTATTCACCCTGCACACCCTAATTGACAACCAAACAAACCAAAACAAAGGCAAAGTCTTCTCATGCTTTGTTGATTTCAAAAAAGCCTTCAACTCAATTTGGCATGAGGGTCTGCTATACAAATGGATGGAAAACATACGACAAAGCGACAACACCATGGGGGTAAAACATACGACATTATAAAATCCATGTACACAAACAACAATTTTGCTGTTAAAATTGGCAAAAAAACACACACATTTCTTCCCACAGGGCCATGGGGTGAGACAGGGATGCAGCTTAAGCCCCACGCTCTTCAACATATATATCAACGAATTGGCGCGGGCACTAGAAAAGTCGGCAGCACCCGGCCTCATCCTACCAGAATCTGAAGTGTCTACTGTTTGCTGATGATCTGGTGCTTCTGTCACCAACCAAGGAGGGCCTACAGCAGCACCTAGATATTCTGCACAGATTCTGTCAGACCTGGGCCCTGACAGTAAATCTCAGTAAGACCAAAATAATGTGTAGTGTTAATAATAATAATGGTGTTCCAAAAAAGGTCCAGTCACCAGGACCACAAATACAAATTCCATCTAGACACCATTGCCCTAGAGCACACAAAAAACTATACATACCTTGGCCTAAACATCAGCACCACAGGTAACTTCCACAAAGCTGTGAACGATCTGAGAGACAAGGCAAGAAGGGCATTCTATGCCATCAAAAGAAACATAAATTTCAACATACCAATTAGGATCTGGCTAAAAATACTTGAATCAGTCATAGAGCCCATTGCCCTTTATGGTTGTGAGGTCTGGGCTCCGCTCACCAACCAAGACTTCACAAAATGGGACAAACACCAAATTGAGACTCTGCACGCAGAATTCTGCAAAAATATCCTCCGTGTACAACGTAGAACACCAAATAATGCATGCAGAGCAGAATTAGGCCGATACCCACTAATTATCAAAATCCAGAAAAGAGCTGTTAAATTCTACAACCACCTAAAAGGAAGCGATTCACAAACCTTCCATAACAAAGCCATCACCTACAGAGAGATGAACCTGGAGAAGAGTCCCCTAAGCAAGCTGGTCCTGGGGCTCTGTTCACAAACACAAACACATACTACAGAGCCCCAGGACAGCAGCACAATTAGACCCAACCAAATCATGAGAAAACAAAAAGATAACTACTTAACACATTGGAAAGAATTAACAAAAAAACAGAGCAAACTAGAATGCTATTTGGCCCTACACAGAGAGTACACAGCGGCAGAATACCTGACCACTGTGACTGACCCAAAATTAAGGAAAGCCTTGACTATGTACAGACTCAGTGAGCATAGCCTTGCTATTGAGAAAGGCCGCCGTAGGCAGACATGGCTCTCAAGAGAAGACAGGCTATGTGCTCACTGCCCACAAAATGAGGTGGAAACTGAGCTGCACTTCCTAACCTCCTGCCCAATGTATGACCATATTAGAGAGACATATTTCCCTCAGATTACACAGATCCACAAAGAATTCGAAAACAAATCAAATTTTGAAAAACTCCCATATCTACTGGGTGAAATTCCACAGTGTGCCATCACAGCAGCAAGATTTGTGACCTGTTGCCACGAGAAAAGGGCAACCAGTGAAGAACAAACACCATTGTAAATACAACCCATATTTATGCTTATTTATTTTATCTTGTGTCCTTTAGCCATTTGTACATTGTTAGAACACTGTATATATATATAATATGACATTTGTAATGTCTTTACTGTTTTGAAACTTCTGTATGTGTAATGTTTACTGTTAATTTTTGTTGTTTTTCACTTTATATATTCACTTTGTATGTTGTCTACCTCACTTGCTTTGGCAATGTTAACACATGTTTCCCATGCCAATAAAGCCCTTGAATTGAATTGAGAGACAGAGAGAGAGAGAGAGAGAGAGAGACAGAGAGAGAGAGAGAGACAGAGAGAGAGTTAGAGAGACAGAGAGAGAGAGAGAGAGAGAGACAGAGAGAGAGAGAGAGAGAGAGAGAGAGAGAGAGAGACAGAGAGAGAGAGAGAGACAGAGAGAGAGAGAGAGAGAGAGACAGAGAGAGAGAGAGAGAGAGAGAGAGACAGAGAGAGAGAGAGAGACAGAGAGAGAGAGAGAGAGAGACAGAGAGAGAGAGAGAGAGAGAGACAGAGAGAGAGAGAGAGAGAGAGAGACAGAGATATTGCCAAAGCAACAATGTATACAATATACATTGTAACAAAATTATAAATGATAGCAAATAATAATATAAAATGGTAGTAAATAATAATACAAAGTGAAATACAAAAATAATAACAATAAAATGGTAACAGTCAATAGTAGAAATGTAATAAATATAAAATCAAATTATGGAAAATGAAACTATAACTAACTTATAACTAAATAACGGTCATCTTCTTCTTTATATCAGTACTACAACTACAATCATCATTACTACGACTACTACAACCATCACTAAGCTGTTATCACTACCATTACCACCCATATTTGGAATGATAAACATGAATAATTAAAGTAATAACAATAATAGTAATAATAAGTAAGTTACTGTTTACTATGCAGATGTTATTATTCAGTGTCCCTCAGGCTATGGCAGGAAAATACATATTTGGCTGCAAGAGGAGCCATTGCTCCTTCGCCCATGAGTATTCTTAGTTTTTCCTCTGGGTTCAATTTGTAAAAATGTGGAATATATGTAGTCATTTCTGTGAATAATGAATCTCTTTGTGAGGAATATTTATCACAGTAAAGGAGAAAGTGCATCTCTGTCTCTACCTCCCCTGTCATGCAGTGACCACATACACGCTCCTCTTTGGGTAGCCATGTCTTTTTATGTCTGCCGGTTTCTATTGCCAATCGGTGGTCACTCAGCCTGTACTTGGTAAGGATCTGTCTCTGCTTCGTATCTCTGACAGAGTAGAGATAATCAGCCAATTCATATTCTCTGTTTAGGGTCAGATAGCAATTTAGTCGGCTTTGGGATTTTGTTTCGTTTTTCCAGTATTGTAAATATGATTCCTTTGATTGGTTCATGATTTTGCTTATTGGAATTCTTTCTTTTGAAGCAGTGCTGGTGTCAGCTTGGTTGGTGAGGTCCAACACCAGCTGACTGAGAGGGCTCGTTTCTGGGCTCAGCTCTTGGGTTTGAAGTGCTTTAAATTGCAGACTCGAATTTGGACTTGAATTTAGATGGAGCCAAAATTTTTATGATCTTTTCTGTATCTTCATTATTACTGGAAAGTGGCCCAATTCTGCCCTACATGCATTAGTTGGTGTATTTCTCTGGACTTGTAGGATTTTCCGACAGAATTCTACATGTAGGGCTTCAATTGGATGTTTGTCCCACATTTTAAAATCCAGTTTATTGAGTGGCCCCCAAACCTCACTTCCATAAAGTGCTATTGGTAGGATTACACTGTCAAATATTTTAGTCCAAATTTTAATTGGGATGTTGATTTTGAATAATTTCATTTTTATTGCATACATTGCTCTGCGGGCTTTTTCTTTGAGTGCATTCACTGCCATATTAAAGTTTCCCGATGCAGATATGGTCAGACCAAGGTAGGTGTAATTTTTTGTGTGTTCAATTAAGGTGTTGTTCAGGGTGAATTTACATTTGTGTTTCTGACATCTGTTTTATTTTTTGGAAAATCATGATTTTAGTTTTTGGGAAATTTACTGCCAGGGCCCAATTATGGCAATATTGCTCCAGAATATTAATGTTTTGTTGAAGACCTTCTTTAGTTGGTGATAGAAGTACCAAGTCATCAGCATATAGCAGGTATTTCACCTTTGTGTCAAATAGTGTGAGTCCTGGGGCTGGAGAATGGTCCATGTCTGCTAATTCATTGATATAAATGTTGAAAAGATTTGGACTCAAATTGCAGCCTTGTCTCACACCTCGACTTTGTGATTTTTATTTTTATTGCACACTTGTTTTCTGTGTACATACATTTGATTAAGTCATACACCTGACCACCAAGCCCACTTTGTAGAATTTTGTAGAATAGCCCTTCGTGCCAAATCGAATCAAATGCTTTTTTAAAGTCAATAAAGCAAGCAAAGATTTTGCCCTCTTTTTGTTGGTGGACGTGTTTATTAATTAGTGTGTGTAAGGTGTATATATGGTCAGTAGTGCGATGGTTAGGAAGAAAGC